>NC_066636.1:8596189-8718310 GCF_025201925.1 Gopherus flavomarginatus
CCTGGACCATCAAAGGAACAGTTGCAATACTTTTGTCAAGGCAGGCACTTGGTTGAGCTGGCTAAAGCACCTGCCGAATAAATGGGATCCTTTGGGTTCAACACCCAGTGGTGCCTTTGTTTATGGTTTTGTCTCCGCTGCTCACATTTTCCTGTGTTTTCTAGTAACAGACAGAGAGCTCCCTTGGTATCCCAAGTCATTACTTGCTAGGAAAGTCTTCTTTGGAGAGAAGACTTGGCAAGAATCAAATCACAAGCCTGTAGTTGATGAAAGGCTGCGGTAGTGCATTGGTACATGGGTGTTTGCTTTGACTTGCAATTGCGGCAACATAAAGCCTGCCCACCCTTCTTGTGTTCGCTGGGGATGTCGCAAACACAGCATGTCATGGTCTTCTTCCTTTTGATTGTCACTGATGAATGGGCTCTGAGAAAGTCCCGAGGCAGCTTGCAGGTAAGGAGGTAGAGATGCAGAACCCATGGTGTTGCCTTGCCAGATGTTTCCGCTCCTCCCCTTTTTGTCAAGTCTTTTGGAAGAAGAGAAGACTGCCTCTGCCTTGCAATGCAATGCTTCCCAACGAAAACCGTTTGCCATTTTTTTCTGACAAGTGTTGAAGGAGGCACCGTAATAAACGTGGATACAAGAAAAGGTCTCGTAACTCACTTGCCATCCATGGCTCTTGAAGGCCCCCACGCAGAGCACTGAGCGTAACGAGCCTACATCTGGACAGAAGGGTCTTTTTTCCAAAGTTATTTCCACTAGCAGGGTCTTCTCTGTGCACAGAATTTCTGATAGTTTGATTGTCTGCAGCACTGAATCACTATTTTGGCATCTCTCTCTCTGGTCTCAGTGACATTCTCTGTGGTTGTTGAAAGTCTGTGATGGGATCTATGGGATGCAACCTGAACAGTGGGACCACTGAGCCTTTGTCCCACCACCTGGACTCCCTCTCACACATGTGATGCTGAGACAAGCTGTGAATCTCTGGCAGATATTGCACTTACACAGACATCCGTAGATAGGGACACAGCCAACTGAATTACATGAATGCTTCTGCAGCCACTCATAACACTAATGATAGAGAGTCGCCCCCCCCACAGCTCTGCAGCCTTGCACCCCTGGATCATACCATCTTGCCATAATCAGAAGCCTGATCAGTGTGAGTTTATTACACAGGGTCCACCCCTCCCTCACTGTGAATAGTACATGAACCAGCCTTGTAATGGAGCTGAGATTTCCCAAGAACTTCAAGCAAAATACACCAGTTTAAGTACAGCATAAAACAGATTTATTAACTACAGAAAGATGGAGTTTTAAGGATTATAAGTGGTAGTAATAAAAGATCAAAGTAAATTACCATGGAAATTAAAGATAAATTCACATTCTAAACTTTACACCTTATTACACTAGGGCGTAGTTCAGTTATGCACACAGGAAGGCTTAATGCTCGAGCTGCTGCACATGCTGGGCAGGCTTAAGGTCGGGCTCCCCATGGCAGGAGAGAAGAAGACTCGGCCCCTGGAGGGGCAGGCTGGGGCTTCCTGGATCCCATTTGCTCACAGGCAGCGCCCTGCCCCCACTCCCAAGTCATCCATGGTGCCCCCAGGTCGGCCAGAATGGAGCAGCAGTTTTTCACTGCACTACGTCCACTTATGGCTTACATAGCAACTCCCAGACTCACACAGCAGCCACCATCTCGGCCAGAAAGGAGCCCACTCAGCCTCACCATTGCTGCTTTTCCTTCCCCCCAGAACCCCGCTTCTCCTGGGCTGCAAGTAGCCATCCCTGGGATGCCAACAGGCAGCCACAGGGGTCTCGTCTCCCAGCAGCCACTGCACCTCCATGGGTTCAGCCCTCAGAAGGGCAGGTGGGGGTTCCTGGATCCCAGTTGCTCACAGCCAGCCCAGCCTCCACCTCTAAACCATCAGTCACGCCCCCAGGTTGGCCATAAAGGAGCCGCCATTCTCCCCTTGGACTCAGCTTTGCTTGTTTTCCTTTCACCCAGAACCCCCCTTCTTCTCCTGGGCTGCAAGTAGCCACTCCTGGAAGCCAAGAGGCAGGCACAGGATTCTGCCTCCCAGCAGCCAATCACACCTCCCCAGGCTTTGCAGAATGAAGAGTGGTGCTCTACTAACCCCACTTAGCCACATAGATTCTTCCCTGCCTTCCTCAGCTCAACTTTCCTCTATTGCCCCATTCCTGCCTCACTTTTTCCTTTGGCCAGTCACACAAAGGAGCCCAGCACTAAGTGACAGCCTCTATAGGCCAACCTCCAACAGCAGAGGTGGCCAAGCCACAAGCCTCCAAATGGTGACTGGCCTAACTACTCTAGGTTCTCCAGCCTGACACCAAGGTGCTTTCTCCACTGCTGTCAGGCATCCTCTGTCATGCAGGGGTTGGAGTTATCCCAGGGACAGCCAATAGGAGGAGTGGCCTTTCTGAACAACAAGAGGATCTGTGAAAAGGAAGCCAGCATGTTTCTGCCTGGTTTTGAACAAGGGACCTTTTGCATGTTAGGCAAATGTGATAACCACTACACTACAGAAACTCCACCTACTTGGCTGTTGCTCACTCTGGCACAGACCGATGGACAAATCTAGAGAATGTGGTGGTAGCCCCTCGATAGGTCAGCTGGCAGAGCAGAGGACTGGAGCCAGCACTCAGGAAGTCTTCCTTACCTCGCCCGTGTGACTCCAGCTTGAGGGAGAGCTTCTTTTTCTTCTCCTTGCTGACAAAGAGCAAGAGAAGAATGAAAGGTCGGGTGGGCCAACTCGGTGCAAAAGCCCATGCTGTCTTTTCCTGCTGCATAGCCTGAAATGGGGGACTCGTGGCAGTTAAAGGAACTGCTACACTCTCAGAAAACATCCCGCCAGTGCATAAAGGAGGATAGAAGAGCCTATTAGTCTAGCACGCTCCCAACCGAACTGTTTCAGCAGCTGCTAGGTTTCTTTTTGGCCTGTTAATTTTCTGTCTGGGATGTTGTTGTCAGCTGTGGCACAGAAAAAGGACGTCATTGCGAGCTGCCCATGAAGATAAGATTAACTTCTGCCTTCCTTGCTCGGCTTTACTAGCTTCCTCACCCTATTCCTGCCTTAGTTCCTGTGCTACCTGAAGGCAACGGGGGCCCAGCAGTACGAAGAGGAAGTTAGACAGCTAGACCCTGGTGGCAAAAGTTCTACCACCGCTTGCCACCAGCCACTCTCTTCTCCCAGTTTCACATATTGACCGCCAGGGACTTGGTGCCCAGCAGTGCAACGGAAGGCAGTGGACAGAGCCACCTCGCCTTGAAGCTCTGGCTCATTAAACCGTATCTTCAGTCGCTGATGGCCAATGAGAGACCAACAGCAGCTTGGCTATTTTAGCACTTGAAAATGCCATTGGTCCAGTCATTGGATCTCTTTAATGCTGTTACATAACAAATGAAAATAGAATCTCAGTGTGACATTCTGTACCTTTGGGGGAGCGTGCTGTAACCCCCATATTCCTCATTTTCATATAATCGTGATCTTATATACAAGAGCATGCCTTGTAAGGCATCAGGGGAAAAGGATATGATCTGCTGAAAGTCATTTCTCTACCCATAGATGTTTACCATTCATGCATATGAAGTTATGAGAATTGTGCAGTGTGGTTATCACTATGCTGTAAGGTGGGGGAGTCAGCCAAATATTAGCTCCCCAGTGACAACAGCAAGGAAAGTAACCAACACCCGGACAGGGTGTCAAACAACCCATCAACAGCCATTGTTCAGCAAGGGAGCTACAGTGCAATCACTTACCTGCAAGAGGACACCCCAGGGGAATTGCTCAGACTTGCTTGGAGAGACGCAGTGATGCTCACCTGACTCTGAAGGGGGAGCAAAGCCAAGAGGGAAGAAAGGACATGATAAAAGCAGAGACATTTGCCATGCTTTGTCTCTTTCGTAAACCTACATCTACAGACACCCCCACACCAAGCAACTGAAGCGCTGACGAAAGGGGAGAGCCTGGCTGAAAAGCCACCAGCCGGCCTGTGGTGAGAAGCATCTAAGTTTGTAAGGGCATTGAAAGGGTTAAGATCAGCTTAGAGTGCATTTTGCTTTTATTTCACAAAAACAACGAGGAGTCTGGTGACGCCTTAAGAACTAACAGATTTATTTGGACACAAGCATTCGTGGGTAAAAAGTCCTCTTCTTCAGATGCATGGAGTGAAAATTGCAGATAGAGGCATAAATATATATTGGAACATGATGTAAAGGGAGTTACCATACAAGGGGAGAACCAGTGTTGAAGGCTAATTCAGTCAGGGTGGATGTGGCTCTCTCCAAGTAATTGACAGGGAGGTGTCAATTACCAAGAGAGGGAAAATTGCTTTTGTAGTGAGCCAGTCACCCCCAGTCCCTCTTCAAGCTCAAATTAATGGTGTTAAGTTTGCAGATCAGTTGTAACTCTGCAATTTCTCTTTGAAGTCTGTTTTCGAAGTTTTTTGAATGGCTTCTTTTAAATGGCTACTTTGAATGGCTACGTTTAATTGTGTTATTGAATATGAACATGTAAATGTGTTATAGAAGTCCCATGTGGTCTAGTGGTTAGGATTCTTGGCTTTCACCCAGGCAGCCTGGATTCAATTCCCCACACAGGAACAATGCAGAGCTTCTCCTTGGAGGGGAGGCAGGAAACAAAAAGAATGGGAAGGGATCCTGCCAGCAGCAGAGCTGGATAGAGTTGGGAGCAGTACTGGATTTGACATGGTGCCATAGTGCTAGGCCCAAGCTCTGAAGGGACCTGTAACAGTAACTTCCTCCCCTCTGCAGAAAGGGAGCCTCAGAGCAGCCTGGATTCAGTAGGGGAGCTGAGACCCCACAGGGCCCTGGGAGCTGTAGTTCCTTGGCCAGCTCCCTGCCTTGGAGCAGAGAAGGAACATTTCCCAGCATTCCCTGGGCTGCTATCAACAGGAAAGGGAGGGGGGAAGCTGTGAGACTCCATGCGCTGCAGCTTGCTGTGGCTGGGGGGCTGGCTGCTAGAAGCGGGTGCCACCTGTGAATAGGGAAGAGGTGTGACCAAGGAGTAGAAGGCTTTGGCCCAGGTAGCACCCTCAGAAGACTTCCCCAGACGGGCTTAGGGATGCTGGTGTGACCTCACCTGGCAGCCCCCAAAGATGGAACTGGGTGGACTAACTGGACAGGGCCCCTCTCTATCTGAAGCTGGGCAAAGGGAGGTATGTGGATCCCACCAGAAGGTAAAAGGGTAAGTAAGGAAGGGGAGGCTCTACTGGACCTGGACAGCTTCAGATACAGGACAGGAGGATTTCCACTTCTGAGCCATGAAAATAGAAATTGACTTTTCCTTTCCAGATGTATCTAATATTCAGAAAGGGAATCTAGCCCCTGCCTTCCAGATCTGAACACCTCAAAATCAGGAGTGCTCAAGCTCAATTTGGGCAGCTGTTACTTCATTTCTCCCAAATCAAATATGCTGATCCACTGTCATTTACTGTAGAAAAAGTAGGAGAAAATTGAGCAACAAACGTTGGGGTCTTCCCAGTGCTAACGAGGGCTGGAATTGCTATTTTCAACAGCCATTACACTTTTTTTTTTAGTTTTGTTTGTTTAAAAGGAAGACAGTGATATTGCACTGGCAAATTCCCCATAGAAACAAAGAATGGAACAAAAGAATAATAAAGGCACCTCAACTTTCCTCATTTATGTAGGACGGTCTTATTAGATGGATCCAGACATCTTCCAATCACAGAAGCTGATAATTGTTCCACTTTACTGCAGTTCTGTAACCATGCAGGAACCTAGAGGAGGAAAGTGCCTAACTCCAGAGTCTGCAGCTGCCTAGGGCCAGTGCTGAGGATTTAGAGTCCCTAGTGCTGCCCTTGCAAGGTTCAAGCATGCTCAGCCTTGGCATTGCCTCCGCTCCTGCGGCTAGTAGCTGCAGCTGTCTAAGGCTGGCCTCTGGCAGTTGCCCCATGGCTGTAGCTAGAGAAGCTACAAGTGGCTCTATGACTCCTGGGGCCATTAAGCTAGAGCACCTAAAGACACTGGAGTTAACCTCAAGGAACAGAGGTCACCAGTAGGAAAAGAATGTCGGGGGAGCAGGGAAGGCGGGAGCAGGTCAGGCTTGCAGAGGGAGCTTCCAGCTGGTTGGGAGCATGTCCAAAGTAGAAAGGAAACATGTATGGGGAGAGGTGGTGGTGACCAGGTAGCAGACTAGCATGTAGATGGGAGCAGAGGGAGAGACGCTGGTGTCTTCAGATTCCCAAGGGCTAAGTCCTCACTTTGGGGAAATGGTGTTTGCAGGTGGCTTGCTCACATGGCAGGATGGGGGCTGAGGGAGGGATCTGTCAGAACTGATCAGGTGTCTGCTGGCTTTAGGACTTTGAGCTGAGACTAGGACCACATGCAGTGACTGGTGACATGGGGGGGTACTGGAGACATGGCTAGAGAAGGTCTGAATGAGGAAAGAGATAAATCTGTGGGGAGTTTCCTTGGTCACTATGAAAGTTCTGCTCACTGTGGACACTGGTAAACCCACATGGGTGTACAGCTCAATAAGAAAACCCGCGGGCTGAGGGAGCTGTGTATGGCAATGCATATAGTCATGGAGAGGTGTGTGATCAAAATGAAAAATGTCTCTGAGGTTCAGTACCGGGTATACGAAGGCACCAATGGCACTGCCCCACCAGGCCCACACTCGGAGCCCACAGTGACTACACTGGGGCCCACAAATATGTTTGGTGCCAGGGCCAACAAAAGGTTAATCCAGCCCTGACTGCCCGAGCACTATTTCAGCCTCACATTTTTGGATGGACCACCCACAGTGAGAGCTGCAGAGCACTCCCCCGCAACACACACGCACACACTCGTCCTGGTGTTGGGAGGGGAACAGGAGAAAGGACAAAAGAAGAGATGAAGAGAAAGGAGGGAGGGACAGGTGGATGGAGGAAAAGGTGAAACACAAAGGACAAACCCTAATGTCCCCATGATTCTAAGGGACAAAATCCCAGGTGCGGAATAAAATTCTGCCTCCTTAAGCTCATGTTTTCCATGCCTAGAATTCAACTCTCACCAGATGGATCAGACTGAACAGGTTTCACACCTCCAGGAGGCTCTTACCTTCTAAACAGGGACGGCTGTTTTCTAGTAAAATCACTACAAGGGAAGGAGAAAACTGGAAAGAGGTTCCTCCTGGCGCTCACGTCCGTGAACCCGAATACTCTCTCAGTCCTCAGACAGAGACCTGGAGAAGGAGACTTGCTGAAGCAAAGCCACAGGGGTCTCTGAGGTTTCCCTAGCCACTGGCCCCTGACTGATGTCAGGATCTCTCTGTGAGGTCACCACCTGCTCACCAATAGT
The DNA here is from genome assembly GCF_025201925.1 of Gopherus flavomarginatus. Lineage (NCBI taxonomy): Eukaryota > Metazoa > Chordata > Testudines > Testudinidae > Gopherus > Gopherus flavomarginatus. The sequence continues at coordinate 8,603,526 of NC_066636.1, forward strand.
CTTTGACCAATAGTGTGAGGTCCTGCAAAAGGCCTTTGTGATGTCACTGCCACACCCCTCCCTTGCTGTGCTAATGTCCTGCCCCTGGCCAGGCACTTTGGAGCTTTGAGCTACTCCCTGTGGATCACCCCACTCAAGGAGCTTTTCTATAGGGCATCCTCAGATGTCTGAGCACACGAGTGCCATGGCAATGAACTGACACACATGGCACCAAGATGAGATCATTAGTAGACTAACCTATAGGAGAAGGACACCCCAGCATTAGTAGGGGAGAAATCCCTACTGAACATGCATTACACCTAGCAGCCCCTGCGTGGGGTCGGGCGGGGGCTGCGGAGGGGGGAGACCTGGGAAAGGGATGGATGGAAAATGTCTGTGCAGCCGGGACATGGCCGGGGGGCGAGGGGAGAAGAGCAGGTGACCCCTGAGGAGCGGGGAGAAAAAGGGGGGGTGAGATCCCCTCAGAATTACCACTGCTCCCTCCGTGGAGACCCCCCTCCTCTCCTGTCCTGCCCTCTTTCTCCCTAGAGAGCAACAAGCAACATCCAGGGTGACACCCCCTTCCCTCAAACCCCTGAGAAGTTCCCTGTTCCCCTCCCCCCATTGTGCCCCATTTTCTCTCCCCTTTGCCAATGGCCAGTTCAGATCTCAGGTTTGGGATGTTTCCCCCCATTTTCACCTGCAGTGATTTGTCCTTGTGTAGGTGGGAAATGGTTCCCCCGAGTGATTTCTGAACTGGGCAGAGGGTTAATGGGCAGAGGCTGGGGGGGGCCTGAGACAGGGACACCTCTGGGCTGGGCTGGGGGGGCCACTCTCTGCTGGCAACAGGGCGTGGGAAGGGCCAGGAAGGGGAGGGGGGAGCAAGTGTCCCCCATAGAGAGGGTCCAGCCCCAGGCTGCTACCAGTAGCACATTCCTATCTTGGCCGGGGGGGCGGGGGCTTTCTCCAGCTGGGACCTGCCCCCTAGGCAGCCCCAGGCTCTGACCGCACCAGCCCCGCCTGGAGCCCCCAGTGAGTGAGAGACCCCGGAGGGGGTGGGGGAGGGAGTACTGGGCCCTGACAGGAAAGTGACTCTCTCCCCTCAGATCTTGGTGTTTTCCTCTCATGTTATCAAATATGTAGTTTGTGACAAAATTTCTTTGCAAATCTCAAAGATTCAAATAAAATAACCTAAACATTTGCCCCACTTCTCTCTAGTTGTCTATTTCTAATTGAATATGCCCTGAGATTTTCCTGTCTCTAATTATAAAATAATAAGAAAATCTCAGATTTACACCTTTTCTCAGATTATTGAACACAAAATGTTTGCAAATGATGCCCATTTCCTCTTTATTCATTTATCAAGTATTCATGTGAAACACTCAGATTTTACCTCCTATCAACAACTGATATAAAATCCCTCTGATTTTCCACTTTCCTCTCTATAATTTGCAAAATGAATCCAAAATCTCTGATTTCCACCCTTTGTCTTTCATTTCTGAACACTGATCTGAAAGCTCAGGTTTTCCCTCTGTGTCATTATCAAATGTCAATTAAAAATCCTCTCAAGTTTTGTGCTGTTCCTTATGTTTCTAAATCCCAAAAACTTCTTCCTTCGGGGGAACCTGTTGCCCTGAGTCGCTCTCCATTCTGGATGTTGCAGGGGATTAAATTTCCCAGTGATTGTCTTTCCCCTCTCCTTTGAGAATCATTTGTTCCCTCTTTTAGCTCTGTTAGATATTTGCCAAAGAAAGAGACCAGCCTGATATTTAATACACATCAAAGCCAGAGGCCTCCCACTGTTTGGGGATCAGTGGTTCGCAGCTGGTAGTGGGAGAGTTGGCTGGCCCCTTTTCTTTTCTCCAGCTGGCACAGGATGAGGGGGTCACTCTGAGTGCAGCATGTCTTGAGAAGTATCCCAAACCACAAGACAAATGGTCTCTGTGAAGGGTTGCTTCCCACAGTGCTAAGATGTAGCAGGATCCATGGTGGCTACTATTTGCTAGTGACAGGCCACGGAAATTTCTTACCTATTTTGCCCCTCCATGCCAGGCCTGCACAACATACGGCCCTGCACAACATACAGTCTCACTGTGCGTCCCGCAGCCGGGAATCAAAGGGCTCTGGGCTGCCCGTAGCCGCGGGGAATCCAGACACCTTTACAGTTCAGCCGCGGCCGGGATTCAAAAGGTTCTGAGCTGCCCGCAGCCGCAGGGAGCCCAGAGCTCTTTAAATCTCAGCCGCGGCCAGGATTTATAGGGCTCTGGGCAGGCGGGCGGGGAGCTCAGAGCTCTTTAAATCCCAGCCACCAGGGCCGGCTTTAGGCCAATTCAACCAATTCCCTTGAATCGGCCTCGCTCCTAAGAAGACCCCGCACCCAAGCCCCAGTACCAGCAAAAGCCAGTGCGCTGTACCAGGGTGGCCCAGCTTCCCCAGGGGGCAATTTAAAAGGCCTGGGGCTCCCAGCAGGGGCTGGAACCCCAGGCCCTTTAAATTGCCACTAGAGCCCTGCTGCTGGAGCCCTGGGGTATGGCTGCGGGGCTCTGGGGGCTATTTAAAAAGTCCAGGACTCCCATTGCTTCTACCTCCCCGGCCCTTTAAATAGCCACTGGAGCCCCGCCGCTTCCCCAGGGTTCCCGCGGCTATTTACAGAGCTGGGGCAGTGGAAGCAGGGGCGCCCCGGGCCCTTGAAATAGCCCCCAAGCCCCAGGCTGCTGCTGCTACCCTAGTGGGAGAGGGGGGGAGGAGGAGGAGGAGGAGGCGGCACTCACCATAGAGGATGGGCTGTACCCCCTGGACCTGCACCCCCTGCCCTGCCTGCAGCCAGCCCGTCCCCAGCCAGCCCCTGCTGCACCCCCTGCCTGCACCAGCCCTGCACCTCCTGCCCTGCTTGCACCAGTTCCTGCCTGCAGCCTGCCCATCTCCAGCCAGCCCCACACTCCCTGCCTTGCCTTCAGCCCTGCACCAACCCGTCTCCAGCCAGCCCTGCACCCCCTTCCCTGTCTCCAGCCAGCCCCTGCCACACTGCCTGCCCTGCCCGCACCAGCCCTGCACCCCCTGCCCTGTCTCCAGCCAACCCCTGCCATACTGCCTGCCCTGCCCGCACCAGCCCTGCACCCCCTGCCCTGTCTCCAGCCAACCCCGTACCCCCTGCCTTGCCTTCAGCCCTGCACCAACCCGTCTCCAGCCAACCCCTGCCGCACCCCGCTGCCTGAAGCCAGCCAGTCCTGCACTCCTTTGTCTCCAGCCCTGCCAACCCATGCTGCACCCTCCCTGTGGCCCTGCCTGAAGCCAGCCAGCCCACCCCACACCTCCTGTCTCCAGCCTGCCCCACACCCCTTGCCCAGCCTGCAGCCAGACCCTACCTCTCGCATCCTCCCCCTCCCCCACCTCCAGCCAGCCCCATGTTCACTGGTGCCCTGCAGTTCCCAGGGAAGTAACCCTGCACACCTGCTTCAATGAGATGGGCAGGGAGCTGCTGGGACCCACACATGTGCACCCTAGCACACCCTAAGGGAGTGGCAGAGCTCATTTCTAGTTCAGACCCATCTTTTTAAAAAAGAACTTTAGGTAGGGTTAACATACTTCTGTACTTTCCCGGACATGTCAGGTTTTTTGGTTCTTAAATCACCATCCGGGAGGAAAATACGGACGTATGGTAACCCTACTGGTACAAAAAATACATACTGTGGCAGAACTTTTTATAGGGAACCGGTTGTTAAGAACTGAAAGGCTTTTTTTTTCCCCAATCATCCCTGCGGGGCCCCGCCAAAAATGTTCAAATTGGGCCCCGCACTTCCTAAAGCCGGCCTGCCAGCCACGGCCGGGATTCAAAGGGCTCTGGGCTGCTCGCAGAGATTCCCGACCACAGCTGAGGTTTAAAGGTCTCAGGGCTCCCCACCACCACGGGCAGCCCAGAGCCCTTTGAATCCCGGCAGCAGCTGAGATTTAAAGGGCTCAGGGATCCCTGTGGCTGCAGGCAGCACAGAGCCCTCTGAATCCCGGCGGCAGCTCCAGCGGATGGAGTGAGGCTGGGATTTCAAGGGCTCAGGCTCCCCTCAGCAGCAGGAGCTCTGGGACCTTTAAATCCCTGCCCTAGCCCTGAAAAGCTCCGGGTTCCCCCAGTCGTCAGAGCCCCAGGCCCTTTAATTTGACCCTGAGGGCTCCCAGCCACCTCTTTGGCTGGGAGTCCCTGGTTGATTTAACATCAAGTAACACCTCCCCACCACCAACCTTCCTTTTTGACCCACAGCTGTTTTGGTGGGGCGGCGCTGGGGAAGGAGGGTTTGTTTCTGCAGGGCTGGGCGGGGTGTTTCCGCCAGGCCGGGAGGTCCTGAGTGGGGGGTGTTTCCGCAGGGCCGGGGGGTTTCGGTCCTCAGCTGTTTTCTTTGGTGTATTGTGGCCCTCGCTGTTGTACTCAAAGTACTGTACAGGAACTTTTCAGGGGTATTAAGGCAAAATGTCACATTTATTAGTAATACAGGTATCAATTAATACTCTATGATATGCACATGAGATATATATCACAGTCATGCATTCACGCACACACACAGACATAAACACATCTATCTTGCTGTTGTTACCAACTAGTTGCTCCCCTTAACTGCACTGGCCAGGTGAGTTAGATGGGGGAGGGGTGGAGCCGGGCTTCTACCTATCCAAATCGATGGTCCGATGGTGACAAGACGAGATCCGGGGTCCTTCTGCAAGACACCTCGCATTTATAGCAGCTTCCCTCTTATGCAAATCTAGACCAGATTCAAAATCTGGGTCTGCATCCGTTGGTCTTTGTGCTGCTTTTCTCTGGGTGTTGTCCCAATGCTGCTCAAAGAGGGTGTTTTCTAAAGAAGGTGCTTGCTTCTAATCCCTGAGGCCATCAATATGTCTGCTCTTCTTTATTGGGCCCACTTGACAAGTTGTATTGTCCTTTGCTCTGGCTCCCATCCCCTCTTCAACTGTTGTAGCTGTCTGGAGGTGGGTGTCTTCCAAGCCTCACTCATTCACACCTCATTCAGTCAATAGAGCAATTGATTACAGAGTGCGGGGGAAAATCTTATTCTACTTCTAGCAAAAAGGCACATGTTTTCTTTTACTTTAACTATACTATCCTTAGGGGCTATAACATTTGATACAAAGTTTTCTACCAGTTTTCTACATAGGGATCTAATACAAAGTTGTATGAAAATAGAGAGGCACAATGCCAAGTCATATGAATTACACAATAACATCATGCCGGATGCAATGTCATAAAGATACTTAATACAGAAAGATACTTAATACAAAATAACACAATGCAACGTTAGAAAGATTTATAGAGATAGTTAATACAGAGATTTCTCTACATCACCGCTTTACGAGTTGTGCAGGCCTGCTGACGGCATTTGCGGGGCTTCTCGCTTGTGTGGATTCTCTGATGCCCAATAAGGTGCGAGCTGCGACTGAAAGTTTTCCCGCACTCATGGCATTCACAGGGCCTCTCCCCTGTGTGGATTCTCTGATGTTGAGAAAGGCCTGATCTGTAAGTGAAGTTTTTCCCGCACTCAGCACATGTATTTTTTTTGCTTTTCCCTGCAGATTTCCTGCTGTATTCTGGTTTCCTTAAGGCCCTTCTGAGTTCCCTGACAGGAAATAAATTTATCCATTTTCTCCCCTGGCTGGTTTCCCTGCTCTTTTTCTGGTCTGTGCTGAACCTCACACGTCATTGCATCACCTGCTGTGATAGAAACAGAAACCTCAAACAGGGATGGAAAGGGGAAGGCCAAACCAAAACAAGTGCTGGAGAGAGGTCAAATAAAAATCAGGAACTCAGCTCCTCCCAACAGGAGAGAGGAGGGGATCAATTCAGCCTTCACATCCCATCCAACTTCACAGGGGGAAGGGAGAAAGCTACTGCCCGGTGTCTGCTAGCATCTATAGGAAGCCTTGAGCTATATTTACCCTGCTGATGCGACCCCTGCTATGGACAATAATGAACTGAGAGACTTCCCAAGAGCTTTGTAGGGCATCCTAGATGTTTCCTTCAGGCACTTACAGATTCTGAGTTGGTTTAATGTTTCCTCATCTGTGCGGGGAGATCTCAGGATCTCTCTTTCCTCTGAACCCTGGAGCTCTGGGACCCATGGCTCTTCCCCTTGTTCCAGCTGGGAGATCATATCACGTTGGAAAACCAGAAACTCTGCTCAGATGGAAGAAAACAAAGGAGTTCAGTTGATTTCGTACAACTTGATCATCAAAAACATTCTATTAATTTATCTTCAGTGCTTAGTGTGACCTAGTGTGCCTGGGGCAGTCCTCACTGAAAATGCCAAGGTCAGAGCAGGCTGAAAAAGGGAGAGCAGATGCTCCCCAAACTGGTGGTTAACACTGAAGTTAAACTCACTGACCAGTCACAAACTGTGCTTCTGATCCCACACACTGGTTAATGAGACTCTGAAAAAAGAAATCACACGGCCCCCTTTATTGCATGACAGTTCTCTGACTCCTAATCAGCAACTAGGTCCCGTACAGTGAGAAGTTATTTAAAAACTCTGCTCACTGTGATACAGCATGGCCAGAGGGCAGCAGGAGAGTGATCCTAATTGGATCCAGGAAGTGGGTGGGTAGAAGGTTAGCCACATTACCCAGGTTTGGATCTCATCCAAAATACCATGCTGCCAACCAATCCTTTAGCAGTTCAACTAAATGTTTAAAAGAAAGAACAAATGAAAGAATGAAGTTAAATTCCATCCTTCCAGACAATTCTTTAGCATCTTAACTAAAGGTTTAAAAGAAAGAAAGACAGAAAGAATTTAAATGGAAAAGCAGTCAGATACATTCCAAAATGGATATATCAGGTTCTTAGCAGTATTGATGAGTTGCTGGCTTGAAAGTGGATTTCTTTCTAGCAGGTTCCTGCAGGGATTGGTTCTTGGCCCTGTGCTACTTAAAATTCTTATCTATGACTTAGAAGAGAGTACAAAATCATCACTGATAAAGTTTACAGTTGCCACAAAGATTGGGGTTGGTGGTAATTAATGAAATGCCAGTAGATTCAGGCTCCATCACTGAGAGTCTGGGAAGTTGTCCCAGCCCTGGCTGGAAGGTTATTTCCTGTTCCACAAAGAGGGGAAGTTCCATTCCCAACTCCTGTGCCTTGAAATTAGGACCTATCTGACACTACACCCCCATATTCATCATAGTGGTATGATTATAATATGATTAGGACATAATTATGATCTATTTTGTACAAGATGCATCATGTGTGGTGTCACTGGAAAAGTTCTGATTTGCTGAATATGATTATCCTATTTGTGTGCACATATCATGTTCGTATCTGAAGTTATGGATATTGACTCTGTATCTGTATTTCAAATGTGCTTACTCTGGGTAACACCCACAATGAGCCTTTCAGGTACAACAATGAAGAAGCCAGACAGTGCTGATGGCTCAACAAAGACAATGGACTGTGGAAGAGCTTAGCCTTCCTGTGAATGTTTCAGCCAGCCTATGAGTCATGGCTACTATGACTCAGCAGGGCCTGTGACCAGACCACATGACACTAAACTCCATTTTAGTACCTGTATTTTTCCACAAACTGGACTAGGAACTGAGTTTGGAACAAAAGGTTCCCACCATATGGAAAAGCTACATAAGGTGGGGAGTGACATCATCTCTTGGCCTCATTCCCCACACAAGAGAACTTCTGGAAACACCTGAGAAACAAAAACGGATGTGGGGGAAGTGCTGCTCCCAGGATCAAGAGATTTCTAGCTTGTGTATGGAAACTTGGGGGACTGCTTGTACCATCAGTCAGGGTGAGAAATTGCTAATTCAAATTCTATCCATCTAGTATGTTAGGCTTAGTCTGAGTTTTGGTTATTTGCTAAATAATCTGCTTTGATCTGTTTGTTATCACTTATAATCACTTAATCTATCTTTCTGCAGTTAATAAACTTGTTTGATGCTTTATCTTAACCAGCGTATTTTGAGTGAAGTGTCTGGGGAAAATCTCAGCTTGTTGTGCACATCTGTTCCATATCGAGGGGAAGGGGAACTACATTAATGAGCTTGCATTATAGAGATCCCTGTGCACTATAAGATGGTATCATTCTGGATTTATACTACAGCAAGTGTGCAAGGTTGGGGAGTGGGAAATTGGCTCTTGTCTTCTATCTGTCCTTGAGTGGCTTAGGTAACGCACTCAGGTAGCTTAGTTGGCTGCATGGCGCCACCTGCTGTTGTGTTGGGTGATAACAGGCCCTGGAGAGGCTGGCGAAATCTCCAGCAAAGCAGTGTGAGAAGGGCCAGCCCAGCGTGAGGGTTAGAGGACACAGCAGTTCCCAGAAGCTCCACAAACTGCCTCCTGGGGGTGACAACCCATCACACCCTACACTACACAAGTCTCAACAGGTTTGTCACATGCTGTCCCCTCCCTTTCTCCACCCGAGATATTTCCTGCTTCCCACCACCTCTAGCAATTCCCACCCTCTTATGCATTTACTGCTCCTCAACCTCCAAGCAGAGCCCGCCACCCTGATAATCTCTTACCTGAGCCAGCTCCATTGCAGCCATTTCCTTGCCCCTGGGAGGACGAGATGATCTGCAGCGAAACATGGATGTTATTCTCTGGCCTGCCAGGGTGAAAAGGGCAAGGTGTGAGAATTCAGACTAGGCTTTTGTCCATTCCACAAGCCGATTCCCCCCAGCTTTTCCCCTGCTAATGCACATTCTAGGTTCTGGCACACTGTGAAGCACAGAGTGACCTTATTCCAGTACAGGCCTAGCCCCCTCCCACCAGGGTGTAACCCTCTGACACATGGGGAAACCCTCCCAGTAACAGTCTCTCTCTTACACGTATCAAGTTTGCGGACAACACCAAGCTGGGAGGGGTTGTAAGTGCTTTGGAGGATTGGATTAAAATTCAAAATGATCTGGACAAACAGGAGAAATGATCTGAAGTAAATAGGATCAAATTCAGTAGAGACAAGTGCAAAGTACTCCACGTTGGAAGGAACAATCGGAGGCCAGAGAAGAGCAGAAACAAAGGAGTCACTTTGGGGGATTCTCCCTGTCATTGTCCCCAAGGCAGCTGTCTCAGGTTTACAAAGGTGTTTCACGTTCCAGCCTTTATACAGTCCCTCCTGGGAGTGCCCTTTTCATGGACTAGGCCTAGTTTTAGTTTTTGGTAGTTAACAATCTTGGTTTATTGTTCATCTAACCAGTATGTGTGGATTGAAGTGTGTTGGAAACTCTGTTTGGGATAACAAGCTGGTGCATGTCATTTTCCGCTAATGAAATGACAGACTTCATATGAGCTTGTGTCGTTCAGTAGCGTGCTGGACAGTGCAAGATGCACATTTCTGGGGGAAAGTTGGGCACTTGAGAATTTGCTGGTTTTCTCCTGAGGTGTAATTCATGAGTGGCTGTCTAGCAGCACTCAATACTGTGTAGCTGGGAGTGAGTTACATGCTGGAGACTGTGTGTTAATTGGCCAAGAGGGGCTGTTCTCGCGGGAAAACAGTGGAAAAGGCAACCCATGCTGGAGGACTGAGGAGACAGCTATTTAACAATCCGGATTGTACTCTGGGTAACGTCACAGACACTCATTACGACAGAGCCTCTTACAACACAGAGAAAGTAAATATGTCCCAGAAATCGAAGACTCCAGACAGAGGGCAAGTGTCCCTGGCACTGCTTCTTGCTGACAGAGAGGTTCAGAGACAGTGCGAGAATCCTGGGGAAGCTGGGAACAGGAAGCATGGGCTGGCGGGGTTCGGTGGAGAAAGGGAACAGGAAGGGCAGGGGTATTACTGAATCCAGGATCTCAGCAGTGCTAGATGACAGGATAGCACATAGTGCAGCCCATTGGAAAACACAATCCCAACTATACAAACAAAATGATGGGGTCTAAATTAGTTGTTTCCACTCAAGAGATGGATCTTGGAGTCACTGTGGATAGTTCTCTGAAAACATCCACTCAATGTGCAGCAGCAGTGAAAAAAAGTGAACAATGTAGGAAATAATTAAGAAAGGGATAGACATGACAGAATATCTCATAGATCATATTTGTAAAAACAGCAAATAAATCCATGATACACCCACATCTTGAATACTGCATGCAGATGTCACCCCATCTCAAAAATAGATATATTGGAATTGGAAAAGGTTCAGAAAAGGGCAACAAAAATGATTAGGGGTATGGGACAGTTATGCCAGACCTAACCCCCAGTTTCACTTGAGCAAACAGGAGATATTTGACACTGTGCAATACGGCTCCTGTGCTCTGTTCCCAAAGTGTTCTGCAGCAGAGGAGGGTCTCTGGTAGTATGTGTGTCACTGGCCTATTGGGGTGATGCTGAAACAGGACAGGGTACAGATGGCATTGTGGGGGTGGCGTGAACCTTCACTCTTCATTTCCCCTTCCAAGAACAGAAGGGACAGGAACCCTTACCCAGTGAGGTCACAGTCTCATAGTTCTCCTGCATGACATCCCAGTAGAGGGCTCTCTGAGTGGGGTCCAGCAGAGCCCACTCTTCCCTGGTGAAATACATAGCCATCTCCTTGAAGGTCACCGGCCCCTGAAAGAGCAAGAGTCCAACACTAAGGACTTGCTGCCCCACTCACAGCCCCACTATTTGTGGCAGAGAGGAGTGAATCAAATGGAAGCTCTGGGTGGATCATAGTCAGGAGAGTCCCACCTCGACCTGGCTCAGAGTATCCAGCAAATGCCAGGGTGAGGGGATGAAGAGAGAGCCCCTTATCTCTCCCAGCATATCCATCACCCCCCTACTAGCCACTGGCTGATACAGGAGATGGAGCCCCTAGCAGGGTCCAGGGAGAGCTCGCTGGTAGGATGCCCAACACCCTCCTCATTGTGAGGAGCGGGATATGAAGGGAGAGGCAGCTCCAATAAGTCTGACTCATGGGTGTCCCCTTTATATCTCACAGCAGCTGCTGGTTAGTGAGGTCAGGCTCCAGCACTAGGATTCTGGTCAGTTTGACTAGCTCCATGTAGGTGGGTTATTTTCTCTCTTCACAAATTAGGGCATTTCCACCTCCAAACCTCCTGGGTCTGTTCCTAGAATCTAGGCCACTTAGTAAATAACTCCCAGCAGGTCTGCCACACCCTGGCCTCCTCCTTTCCCCACGCTGTGAATTTCCTGCCCTGCTCCAACCTCCAAACCAGACTCTGCAAACCTTCCCACCTCTGGTGTATTTGCTCTCCCTTTCCTCCAGCAGGAACCCACCAGCAATCCCCCGATAATCTCTACCTGGACTGACTCCACTGCAGCCATTTCTCTTCCCTGTCCCATGCCAGGCTGGGATGAGCTGGAGCAAAACACGGACGTCATTCTGCAGCCTGTCTGGGGGAGAAGGGCAGTTGTGGGTGTTTCAGAACCGGTTTTAGTTAATTTCACATCATAATTCCCCCAGGCCCTTTCCCTGCAGACAGACACCCTAGATTCTGTCATGCTGGGAAATGCTCAATCTGTTTATTACATTTTAGACCTGGCCCCTCCTGCCAGGCTAAGTCCACAGACACATTTTTAACCTCCCTTCTCTCTCCCCTCACCCCTTCTCTGAACACAAGGCTAGAAAAGAGCAGAACCAAAGGAGTCACTGTGGGGGATTCCCTCAGACACTGACCCCACGGCAGCCACACCCCAGCAGGGGGAATATGGAGTCAGGAACTGGCTTTTGCTCTGTCTGATCCTTGTTTTGTTCACTGGAAAGTGGTTCTGCCCCAGGATGCAGCAATACATGTGTCTGGGTGGACTAGAGAGCTGGAAATCTCTCCCCCACATTCATTTCTCCCACTGCCCCTTTCAGTCTCTCCTTCCCCTGTCCTCTCTCCCTGCCCCTCTGGCTGGGACAGTCCCATTCCTGGGGGCTTTGCTCTCCCATGGCTGGATTTCCTCCTGGCAACCGCTAATGGGAGGAGAAATGAGGTGGTGGTGTTTGTGCAGAGTCACTTTCTTGCCAGACCCTAGGACATTCCCTGAGGTCTTTCAGTTACCTGGAGACTCTGGCTCAGAATTTAGTAGTAACAGGGCCCAGGGCTGCCTTGGGGGCTAGGACCAGCTGCAGAAAGTCATCCCCTGGGCCGGGCAGAGAAGAAGCTTTAATTAAGGTCACTTCCCAGCACAGAGCCCCACTGGGGGAGCAGCAGCTGCCAAGCCTGGTCTCCCAGATCACAATGGAGGCTGCAGTCTCTGACCCAGGAAGCTGAACCCCAATATCCTGAGCAGAGAGGGACAGAGCGTTTGAGCAGCTTCCCTCCTTTAGCTCTCTGGGGAGAGCAGCTAATGGGAGCCCCTCCTCACAGGGAGAATGGCTGATCTCATTTGACCCACTGTTCATCTGGAATCACTCCTTGTCTTTCCATACAGTGACTCTGGATTAACAATGGTCTCAATGACACCGGATTTCAGAAAGAATGAGTCCAGAATGCTGTGGAAAAGACCATCGTGTGGCAGTGCTGACTCCCTTCCCACCTCCCTCACCCCCGCAGATCTAGGACAAGGACTGGGGGCACAAATTTTCCAAACGGAACCGAAAGTTCCTGCAGTTTTCAAAAGAGGAGAAAAGCAAAATCTGTGATTTCACACTAACAGTGTTTGCTAAGTGGACAGAAAGTTATCACAGTGACAGGGCACGTGACTGGGGAATGGACTTGGTGACCTGGTGATTAGGAGCCAGGACTCTGGCACAAGTTGACCAGAGAGAAGGATCATGGTTAGCAGCAGCCCCCAGACACCCCCTAGTACCCAGAGCCCAGACCCCCCAGCCAGGGACCCCAGACACCCCCCAGCCAGGGGCCCATCAGATATTCCCTGGGACGCAGCCCCGAGTCCCTGGCCAGGGACCCCAGATACACCTCAAAGCTCCACCGGCCAGAGAACCCCCACCACACCATGATTGCCAGGTTGGGAATCCCAAAGGGTTCCCCCCACCAAGAGCCCCCAGCAGCCAGAGACACCCTCAAGGGACCCCCCACCCACTGGGAACTCAGACCCTCACTGCCTGCCTAGGAACTCCCCCACCCTCCAGCACGATCTACCCTGACATTTGCCTGGGACCCCCTCCTCTGCCCAGTGTGACCCCCTGATGCTTTACAGTGGGACCCCTCACTCTGCTTCCCTGGCATGCCCTCACCTAGTGCCAGGGATCCCCTCCCCCAGCTCTGTGCACTGGGCATGGCAACAAAACCAGGAACCAGCAGGGGAAGCACAGACAGAGCCCCTGGCACAGAACCAGGCTCCCTCTAACCCTCTGTCCCGCCTCCCCAAGAGACACCCACCCCCACTGTTCTGCAGCCACCAGGCCCCCAGCGATACCCACCTCCAGGACCCATAGCCTCAGGGATGGGCACATCAGAACCACCACCCCCGAAAACCCCAAACCTCCACAATCCACCAACCTAACTAGGGTACCCCCTGCCCAGCCACCCAGAGGCCTCCCCCTACCACAATGCCCCTTCAGCGGCAATGTCCCCACCCAGACACCTTCCCTGCCCCTGCAAGTGTTACCTCACAGAGTGTGAGAAGTGGCTAGAAAGTTAACACCACCTCCTGCTGGCCAGTCACACAGGCAGAGGGAGCCTGGGGGGTGCTTCTTTAACAGGAGAATGGAAGGCCTGGAGGGCAAGAAAGATCCACGGGCTGTCACTAGCAAATAATGGCCACCATGGATCCACCCCAGAGGCGGCTGCATCTTAGCACATTGGGAAACAACCCATCATATTCAATTAGAAATAAAACAACTAGAGAGAAGTGGGGCAAATGGTTGGGGTATTTTATATCAATCTTTGAGACACGCAGAGAGAACCTGTCACAAACGACATTTGATAACATGAGAGAAAACCACCAAGATCGGAGGGGATTTGATGTTGCTATTAAATAACTAGTGGAAAAGGGGGACTGTTGGACTGGATTTTATATGACTGTCCAATACATAAACAGAATGTGATGGTCCCCCCTGGCCCCGGGGCAACCATTCACGTGAGCAGCTCAGAGCCCTTTGAGGAAGCTGATTTAACGGGGGGGGGGGGGAGCTGGAAGGCTCCCTGGACAATGGAAGGGGGCAGCAGGGGGATTGGGAAATGGGGTCTGGGCAGTCTCCATGGGGGATGTGCTCTTCCCTTCCCTGCCCTGGCAGAGAACGGGAACCTCATCCCATCCCACTCCAGTGGGAGCCATGTTCTGGGGAATGATCCAGGGCAACAATTTCCCACCCAAACAAGGACAAATCGCTGCAGATAAAATGGGTGGGAAAATCCACCCCCCCATCGGAGAGATTTTAAATTGACATTTGAGAAGTATGGAGAGAAAAGGGAAAATTAAAGGCAATTAGAGAGCTGATCATTGGGGCGCGGGCGGGAAATCTCCCTGGATTTTATAGCCACGTGTGATAATGAGAGAGAAAAGGGGAAATCTTGAGAGAATGTGTGTGTGGGAGGAAGTGGCAAAAACAGGGACAGGATCCAGTTAACTCACCTCCCCCCGCACCCCGGGAATGTCCTGGCTGCACAGAGACAGATCTACCCCCCTCCACCCCAGTGACCTCCCCCTCCCTGCAACTCCGGCTTCTCCCCGCCCTGACACCCCACAGACACCGAAGGGGGGGGCTCTGCCAGCGCCTCCCCCTGAGCTCAACTCCTGCTCCTCCCCTCAGCCCGGATTGTGCCCTTTAGCCCCCCCTCCGACCCTGCCTCCAGCTGCCTGACCGCCCCCGCCCATCAATTTCCTGCTCAGCGCCCCCCCCCGCACGCTCCCTGTTACTGCCCCGCCCCGCTCCAGCCCCGCCCCCAGCGCCCGGCGGAACGTTACGGCTGGTCCGGGCAGGGGGAAGGGAAGCGGCTTCAGCGGCTGTTACTGGGCATGCGCAGTGCCCGGGAGTAGCACATTGCTATGGGGAGCGATTTAATACACCGCCCCCCCCCCGCCGGGCCCCGGGCTCCCCCTCGGCCCCCCCGCCGGGCCTCAGGCTCTGCCCTAGGCTCCCCGCCCCCCGGGCCGGACCCCGGGGTCCGCCCCCCCCACACGACGGCCGGGCCCCGGCCCCCCCATCCCAGCGGGGCGGGCGGATCCTGCTGCAGCTCCACTGGGGCCGAGGCGGCTCCGAGGCTCCTCCCAGGCTCCCCTGGGGCAGAGTCACTTTCCCTTCCCCCCAGGGTCCTCTTACATTCCCCGGGGGCTCCGGGTCACAATGTCCCAGCCGCACTTCCCCCGCCTGCAGCTCCGGCTTCTCCCCTCCCGCCCCCGCCAGCCACACCAAGGGGAACCCCCGGGCCCCAGTCTCTGTCCCCACCTGGATCCCAGCGGGGCCGGGGGCATGTCCTGGCTGCAGCTGAGAACAGCGGCTCCGCTCCGGCTCGGGCAGCTGCAGCGCTGCTGGCAGCACGTGGAGAACCAGGGAGCAGCTGCTCAGCCCGGGCTCCGCGTCACAATGTGCCAGAGCCCCGCCCCAGGAGCTGCCCCGCCCCTGAGCTGAGCCAGAGCCCCGCCCCCAGGAGCTGCCCCGCCCCCGAGCTGACACAGAGTCCCGCCCCCAGGAGCTGCCCCGCCCCTGGGCTGTGCCAGAGCCCCGCCCCCAGGAGCTGCCCCGCCCCCGAGCTGAGCCAGAGTCCCGCCCCCAGGAGCTGCCCAGTGTTGGGTCTGTGGGCTTTGTTCTCCTGCCTCCTTCTTCCCAGCACAGCACCCCCCCTCCCAGCTGCTCCCTTCCTGTGTCTGCAAACACCCCACCCCGGGGCTGGCTGCAGCGCTCGCTGGGGCTGTCTCCAGTGGCTGAAGTTGCCTCCATCTCTGCTTCACCTGGAGGGGGAGAGAGGAAGAGAGGAGATGGTCCCAGGGTGTGAAAGCAGAATCAGGGGGCAGGGAAAGAAGGACTGTTTGGAAAGGTGGTTTTTTGCGGGCGGAGGGGGGGGGTGATCCAGAGGGAGTCAGAAGAAGTTGGGCAGCAGAGACTCAGGGAAATTGAGGGGAACCTCCTGGGTGTCCCAATGTTGGCCAGGGTTTATACAGCACCTTGCACGATATGGGGTCTGATCTCAGTCGTGGTCTGTGCAGCACCTGGGAGCCCTGATGTCTGTTTCCTGATCACAGGCTCTGGGAATGGAGAGAGGGAAACCTCAGCACCTGAAGGTTAATGCAGCCCTGTGTGCAACCCCTGCTAGGGTGACTGGACAGCAAATGTGAAAAACTTGGACAGGGGGTGGGGGTAATAGGCAGCTATATAAGAAAAAAGACCCAAAAATCGGGACATCCAGTCACACTAGTCCTTGCTGCTCTCATAAGGGGTCGGCTTAGAGAGGGTTTGGCTATGCTTGCAGCTGTACAGCGCTGGGAGTTAAAGCTGTCTTCCTACAGCTGTGTAGGGAAAGCGCTGCAGTGTGGACACACTGACAGCTACCAGCACTGCAGTGTGGCCACATTTGCAGCGCTGTTGGGAGTGGTGCATTATGGGCAGCTATCCCAGTGTTCAAGTGGCTGCAATGTGCTTTCAAAAGAGAAGGGTGGGGCAGAGTGTGACAGGGAGCGTGGGGGAGACAGAGCGAGTGGATTTTTGGAGCTGACACTGTGTCAGCTCCCTGCCTTGCAAGTTCCAACCCCTTCCCCCACCCCTCTCTCATTCACTAAATGCAAATAGCTGCCTTTGTTTTTTTCGTCACAGACCAGATAAGCTGCTGCTCCAAATCAGACCCCCCCCCGTGCCGACCGGGCTGCTTCTCTCCTCAAGCAAACACCAGCTGTGGGCGTTCCAAAGGGATCCCCCTGCCTCTGCTCATTCACTGCAAACAGTAACTGTGTTTGGTTTTTAGCTAAGCAGCTCTGGGAGCCCCGAGCTCACAACAAAACAAACAGAGGCATCACACCAAAACAAAGAGCGTTATCTCTACTTAAAAGCATTATGGGAAGTTCCGGAGGTCAGTGACAGCGTAGTAAGATTAATCACTGTTTACACTGGCACCCCAGCGCTGCAGCACAGCGCTGTTCTCTTTATTCCCCTCGTCGAGGTGGAGTACAGCCAGCGCTGTAGCCAGGGAGATACAGCGCTGTATGTGCCTTGCCAGTGTGGACGGGGAGTAAGTTACAGCGCTGTAAAGCCACCACCAGCGCTACCACTCTCCAATGTAGCCAAGGCCTGAGTTATAGTAATAAAAGCAGCAAAGAGTGCTGTGGCACCTTATAGACTAACAGACGTATTGGAGCATGAGCTTTCGTGGGTGAATACCCACTTCGTCAGATGCAACAATAGTCCCATATGGGCTAGTCAGGATTTCTGGTTTTCATCCAGGTGGCCTGGGTTCAGCTTCTGGTGTGGGAACAGTACAGAGCTTTTGCCCAGAGTGGAGACAGGAAAGGAAAGGGATCCTGCCAGCAGGGGAGTTAGACAGTGTGGGGAGGGAATACCAGAAGTGGGGGTGGAGCAGTGGTCTGGGGGAAGATGAGGGAAGGATCCCAGCAGTGTGGGAAGTTGACAGCCTGGAGAGCACAGGCCTGGCATGGGGACCTGGAAGAGTGAATGTGTCCCTCTAAACCCATCAACTGCAGACTAGGCAGGCTTGGAAGAATTGCGTATTTGTTGGTAAATGTCAATTTCTGTGTAAACACACAACCCAATGGCAAAATATTTCCATCAATAATCATCAAAATTAACAGATGGGCAAAGGAAGAAACATGCTGCTTGAGAACTTATCATGTTGTAGGAGCAGCAGTGATCTGTATGCTCTGTATAACCTGTATGCTCAAAAGGTCTGTTAAACTCCCCCAGCTTGTGTCCTTTCCCTCTTTGAATGCCTGTGAAGTGGCTTTCCCACTCTCCTTTGTACCTCAAGTGAATGCCCTTCACCCGGCCCATCTGGCCAGTGGTTCGCTGTGTTACATTCTATTGCACCTCAGGGAGACTGATCTTCATCGCACCGTCCATCGCTGCGCTGTGGGACACTTACCTTAAAGGATCCTGACATCTCCACTGCCAGGCCTGTCCTGGGAGCGTGAGTATGAGTGTGACACCCTCCCCCATCCCTTCTTTTGAGCTTAGCTATCAAGCTAATAAATGTGCTGCTTTCTGCCAAACTCTGAGAGGGAGGGGCATTATTAGTCCTCTCTAAGCTTACTATCTGACCCAATTTTGGGTAACACAAGCAACATTGTTTGATCTGTTATTGTACCAAAGGGGGAGATGGTTGTCTATAAAGGAGGGTGAAGACTAAATGCCTCTGATGAGAATGGGATTTGAACCCATGCAGGCAGAGCATAGTGTGGTAGCAGTCCATCACCTTAACCACTCGTTCACCTCCTCTGAGCTGTCAAAAAACAGACAGGAGGAGAAATCTAAGACCGGCAGAGATTGGGACACTAAGGAGTTTTTAAATACTAAGCGTAAGCAGGGTCTGAATGAGCTCCCCTCTCTCACCTAGTGAGGAGCTGGGGAAAGACTTCAGGAACAGACCGTGTTTGCATAGACACACCTACTCTGCCTAGCTATGCAGCATGATGGGGCTGCTTCCCCAAAATGACCAGTTTGGGATGGTCTTGGGTTACAAATCACTTTAGGATTGAGTGGAATGAAATGTTATTCTCCTTCCTGTATGAGTGAAGGGCAGCAGAACATACCTAGTCCGTCCTGATGGAGGGGTAGGTGAGTGAGGAATAGCTTTTATTGGACTGCAGAGAAGTGATTGAGGACGTCACCCTAAACCAGTGGTCCCCAAACATTTCACATTGTGCCCTCTTAGCCATGGCTGTGGCCCCTCGGAAGCCACGGTCAAGAACCGGGGCTGGGAGGAGTGGGGCTGTTGCTTGCTGGGGAGAGGGGTGCGGACAGGGGTAAAGGGGTCGACGCCGGGCTGGGAGCCAGAGTCTCAGGCTGAGGGTGGGGTTGGGGAAGAGCTGTGGCAGAGTGGTGCTCCCTCCCTGCCCTCTATGTGGGCTGGCTCAGGTCCTGAGGTGCCCCCATGAAGGTTCCTCTGTGTCCCTCTAGGAGTCGCACCCCACATTATAGGGACCACTGAACCCTACTCGCTAAGCCGGGGCTAGTGATGCCAAACCCCTGGGAAAGGGAGAACAAGTGTGGGGGCCCCAGCACCAGAACCATGCCCCTACCTTCTGTCTGTGGCTCTACCCCCTTCCACCCATGGCCCCATCCACTGTCACTTCTGTTCCACCCCTTCCCCCACCAGCCCCACCCTATCACTCCTTTACCCCTGCCCCGCTGTGGCCCTGAGACCAGAGAAGCTCTGTGCCCCTGCTGCAGCCCCCGGGCTGTAGCAGGGAGTGGGAGCTCCTCCAGCCCTGGGGCTGACATAGGGGAGACTTTTCTAGGGGGACCTAACTTGGCCAGGGCCCCTGATCATGGGCCCCACTGTCCCCTTGGCAGTGCAAGGTTTGGGGAGGCTGAGCCCCCTTGTCATAAACAGATAGCTAAGGGTTAATGTTCTTTTACCTATGAAGGGGTAACACCAGTAACCTAAAACACCTGACCAGAGGACAGATCAGGAAACAAGACTTTTTCAAATCTGGGTAGAGGGAAGTTTGTGTGTGAGTTCTTTGTTCTTTGTCTTGTGTCTGTGGCGTCTCGGCTATGAGAGTGATTTTTCTATCTCCTGCCTTTCTAATCTTCTGTTTCCAAGTTGTAAGTACAACGATAATAAGACAATAAGTTTATATTGTTTTTTTTTTTTTGTATTTACATGTGTGTAGTTGCTGGAATGTTTAAATTGTATTCTTTTTGAATAAGGCTGTTTATTCATTTTTTTCTTTTAAGCAAATAACCCTGTATTTGTCACCTTAATACAGAGAGACCATTTTTATGTCCTTTTCTTTCTTTTTATATAAAGCTTTCTTTTTAAGACCTGTTGGATTTTTTCTTTAGTGGGGACTCCAGGGAATTGAGTCTGCAGCTCACCAGGGAATTGGTGGGAGGAAGAAGTCAGGGGGAAAATCTCGTTGTGTTAGATTTACTAGCCTGACTTTGCATACCCTCTGGGTAAGGGGGAAGAGAGATTAGCTATCTTGGTACTTCTATTTCCAGGACTGGAAACAGGGAGGGGGGAGTCCCTCTGTTTAGATTCACGGAGCTTGCTTCTGTATATCTCTCCAGGAACCCAGGGAGGGAACACCTGGAGGGGAGGAGGGGGAAGGGAAATGGTTTATTCCCCTTTGTTGTGAGACTCAAGGCATCTGAGTCTGGGGGTCCCCCGGGGAAGGTTTTGGGGAGACCACAGTGAGCCAGGCACTGTATAAATCTCTGGCTGGTGGCAGCTTTACCAGGTCCAAGCTGGTAACTAAGCTTGGAGGTTTTCATGCTAACACCCATATTTTGGACGCTAAGGTCCAAATCTCGGAAAAAATGTTATGACACCCCTCCCCCCTGAGCCTCCATTACGAGCCACCCAGGCTACCACTGCTCAGTGTGTGGCCAGTCTCTGTGTTTTCTGCTGCTCGTTCTGGGGAGCCTGGCCGACCTTAGGGGTGGTGCCCCCCGATAGCCGCCCAGGGCTCCAGGGGTCAAAGGGCACCGTGTGGCAGTGCAAAGGTGCTCACTGCTCTTCCCTGCCCCAATGCTCCTCCATGGGTCCATAGAGGTTTGAGGGGAGTAAGGAGCAACCCTATGTGCTCCATGCGTCCTGGTCACTTTTCCCACTTGGGCTGTGCTGTGAGGGGAGCATCAGAAGCTGCTGCTCTCTGCCCTCCCGCTATGCAGCCCGGCTGAGGAAAGTGACCTGGATGCAGGGAGCTCGGATGATCTCACTTCTTGCCCCCACAGCCCCTAGGGGTGCCCAGATGAGCAGCGTTCCAGGGAGGAGTGGGGGGCAGCAATGCCAGCTGCTCCATGCACACAGGTCAGTCTCCCCATGTGGGTGCAGGACGGGGTGCAGGGATTTCTGTGATGCCTATTCTATCAATATCGTCACTCAATACCAGGCACTCAAATTCACCAGTCTTAGTACTTAGACATTTAGCGTTTGTATTTAAGCACTTCTAAAATGTGTCCCATTTTAGCTGTCTGCTATTACATGATGTAATTGAGGGAGACTCTTTCATTTCACTGTTTCTCATCAGAACCTACCTGTACATTATCATCTTCCATCCTCTCCACCTTACTAGGCTATAGAGAATCCCTGTGAATAGTGCCTCTCCTACCGGATGTCTCTGTCTGAACCCTGTGCTCCTCAGCGCCTGTCGGCTTTCCCCAGCTCTGAGGCTGTGTCTACACCGCGCACCTTACCACGGTGCAGCTGTGCCACTCTAACCATGCCATTGTAAGGTGCGCTGTGTGGCCGTCCTTATCGCTGGGAGAGAGCTTCCTCGGCAACAAAGCCAAACTACCTCCAATGAGGGGCAGGAGCTTCGTCACCGGGAGCACAGCTCCACCTATGAAGTGCTGTTCACACTGCCGCTTTTCATGGCTCAAATTTTGGCATTCGGGGAGTGTTTTTTCTCACCGCAGAGAGACAAAATTTTTAGCAACAAAAGCCGAAATTAAAAAAAACTCCTCTGCAACCTATTTAATTTTACCTTTATACAACCTTTATACTGCCTCCAGTTTTGGTGTCCTCATTTGAAAAAGATGTTGTGAAATTGGAGCTAGGGCAGCAAAGAGCCACCAAATGTTCTGAGGGCTGGAGAAAAATGCCTTCTAGTGAGCTATTGAAAGAGCTCAACCTGTTTAGCTTATCAAAAGAAGATTGAAAGGTGATTTCATTGAAGTGTTGAAGTGCCTTAATGGAGAGAAAAGATTGGGTATTTACGGGCTCTTGAATGGAGCAGAGAAAGGCATAACAAGACCCAATGGCTGGAAAGTGAAAAGAGACAAATTCATATTACAACTAAGGCACAATAGTCAACAGCGAGGATGATTCACCACAGGAACAAGCTACCAAGGAAAGTGGTGGATTCACCATCTCCTGATGTCATATAATGAAGACTAGATGCCTTTCTGGAATGTGTTTGCCCCCAAAGTAGCTGTTGTGTCATACCGGAGGCCTGTGATATGCAGGTTAGATGCTCTAATGGTTTCTTCTGACCATGAAGTCGACTAATTTCTGAAAAACTGAGTGTAGAATTGGGAGCAGCGTCTGATGTTTTCCTGTCTAGCCGGCTTGCTGCCTAGAACGAACGCTCTTTGAGTGGGATGATCCACAGGGAGTAGCTCAAACCTCCAAAGTGCCTGGCCAGGGGCAGGACATTAGCCCAGCAAGGGAGGGGTGTGGCAGTGACATCACAAAGGCCTTTTGCAGGACCTCAGACTATTGGTCAAAGGTGGTGGGGAGGTGGTGACCTCACAGAGAGATGCTGACATCAGCCAGGCAGGACAGGGGCGAGGGGCCAGGGAAACCTCAGAAACCTCTGTGGCTTTGCTTCAGCACGTTTCCTTCTCCAGGTCTCTCTTAGAGGACTGAGAGATTATTTGGGGTCATGGAGGTGAGCGCCAGGAGGAACCTCTTTCGAGTTTCCTCCTTCCCTTTTAGTGATTTTACTAGAAAACAGCCGTCCCTGTTTAGAAGGTAAGAGCCTCCTGGAGGTTTGAAACCTGTTCAGTCTGATCTATCTGGTGACAAGTGAATTCTAGGCATGGAAAACACGAGCTTAAGGAGGCAGAATTTTATTGCGCACCTGGGATTTTGTCCCTTAGAATCACTGGGGACATTAGGGTTTGTCCTTTCTGTTTCACCTCTTCCTCCATCCCTCCCTCCTCTTCTTCTCTTGCTTCTTTTGTCCTTTCTCCTGTTCCCTTCCCAACAACAGGACGGAGGGGTGTGTGTGTGTGTTGCAGGGAAGTCCTCTGCAGCTCCCACTATGGAAGGTCCACCCAAAAATGTGGGACTGAAATAGTGCTCGGGCAGTGATCCCCACCGGTGACCTGGGCCATCCTTTGGGCTCTCTGGTGAGAACCCTCAGCCTCCCGTCCTCAGTCTCTACCCTGATTGGCTGAGCAGGGGGTTATTGATAGGGAGGAGACTCAGATCCTTGTTGTTCTCTTTTAAGATCAAGTAAATAAGTCAGAACCAGTTCTATCTTTGATTAATTTTGCTGCTTCTCTGCATTAATTGTCTCTGAGCAGTTGATGATTCCCTCTAACATTGCAGTTCTCCTCAAATACTTGCTGAATAATTACTGTCACTGTTGTTGGTCTGGAGCTCATCTGAGAGCACAGTATTCAGGTCATTCAATGTCTGAAATTCAAGATCCGATGGTTTGTTTGAAAATCAGGGCTCTTCGGTCCTATTCCCAACACTGCCTCTGACGGGCTGTGTGACCTAAGACAAGTCAATTCTCCTTTCTCAGCCTTAGCTTCTCCCTCTTTCAAGTAGAAATAATAATGATCCGCTCTTACCTACCTCATGGTGTGTGAAGGATGCGGATCCATTTGGGAGTGTCACTAGAAGTAGTGCATAATATGAAGTTTCCCATCATGTTTACTCAGAGCAAATTATGACATAATAGATTAGCTGAAATAGTCTATTTTATTTGTATTTTTTTATTTTGAAATTGTTAATAGTAGCAACGACTTAGCTCAGATTGAAGCATCTTATCTAATGGTTGAGATGTAAGTGTCTCCTCTTTGTGTGCGAGGAGACAATTTAACACACTCTGACAAAGAGGAGATGCTTTTGTTTTGCAACAAAATATTTTTGCAAAGATCTTTCATCCCACTTGTTATGATTTTGAGAAACAAACTGGTTTAGTCTAAATAGGATTTTCGGACAGAAACGGTTTGAATGAAATTTTCCCACCATCTCGATTCCTGGGCTCTGGGGTGTTTTCATCTGTTAGAACAGGAGTCAGAACTGGTTGCTTCTCTTTCTGGCTCTGCCATTGCCTTGTTGTGTAGGCCTTGGGTAGGTCACTTCCCTTCTTCCATCTGTCCAATGGGAACAGGAACAGTTCTCGAACTATGGGCAGTTTAGAGCCCAAGTGAGATAAGGGGCGTTAAAGCCCTCTGTGAAGGAGAAAGGGGAGTTTCACAGTGTTTAGTACCAAGGAATTCTTAAGTTTGCTAAAATGTCTAGTCTGTGGAAACAAGAAATGGTCGGGGCCAAACTTATTAACCACTGCCTTTTTAAAGCCCATTCAAAGATGTGAGTCCCTATCTTTTAGGTACCTGTGGTTCTTTGCCAGCAGCAGAGAAGAGGTTCCTGCCTCCGTTTTTGTGGCCTTAACAAACCAGGTGTTGTGCCCCAGTTCTTGTCTGAGACCCCTGAAAAAGAACATCTTCCCATCCATGAACAAGACAGGACCTATCTTTCAAAGGGGAACAAAAAGACCTCTGGGACTTACAGACTAGCTAGCCTGACTGCCATAGCTGGAGAGATCCTGCAATACATTCTTAAACACTCAGTTTGTCAGCAGCACCTACAGGATGATTTGGTTCTTATGACTAGTGAGCGTGGATTTGTCAAGAACAAATCATTCCAAACCAATCCTCTTTCCTTCTTTGGCAGGGTTCTGGGCCTGGTAGAGGTGAGTAAACAATAGATGGGATCTAGCTTGGTGTTACTAAGGCTTTTGACACAGTCCCGTAGGACATTCTCAGAAGCGAACGAGGGAAATGTAGTCCAGCTGCAATCAGTGTAATGTGGGTGCAGAGCTGGTTGAAAGCCAAGACTCCAGGAGCCCTTCTCCATGTTTAGCTGCCCAACGGGGAGGGTGAACCTAGTGGGTCTGGCAGGGATCAGTCCGGTGTCAGATACTATTCTATATTTTCATGAATGATTTGGAAAATGGAGTGGAGAGCATGCTCCTAAAGTTTACAACTGACACCAAGCACTTTGGAGCACAGGATTGAAATTCTAAACACCCTTAACAAATTGGAGACTTGGTCTTCTTGAGCCAAACTCCATGGTTAGGGCTCTCTCTCTACACTGGGCTGAAGTGAAACCCCAGAGCCAAGCACTCCTCCTGGGCAGTGAGCTCCGACCTTGATTGGTCAGATGCTGCTTAGCTCTGTCAGAGCAGCTTTTGCTGGGGGATTCTCCCAGCACTTTCCAATAGCGGGAAAGTATGAAATCCCCATTTGACTGCTGGGGACAGAGCCCTAGAGGGGGGAGCAACTTGCCCAAAGTCCCCAGGAAAAGGAAAACAACCAGAAGAGGAACCAATAGGAAACCCAGCAATGGAACTCAGGAGTCCTGGGGGTGTGCTATGGTGACCAGATGTCCCAATTTTATAGGGACAGTCCGAATTTTGGGGTCTTTTTCTTATCTAGGATCCTATTACCCCCCACGCCGTCCCGATTTTTCACACTTGCTGTCTGGTCACGCTAGGGTGTGCACATGTGTGGGTCCCAGCTGCTCCCTGCCCCCCTCATTGAAGCAGATGTGCAGGGTTACTGCCCTGGGAAGTGCAGGGCACCAGTGGATGTGGGGTTGGCTGGAGGTAGGGTCTGGCTTCAGGCAGGGCAAGGGCTGCGGGGCTGGCTGGCTTCAGGCAGGGGGGTGCAACAGGGGTTGGCTGGAGACAGGGCAGGGAGGATGCGGCTGGTGCAGGCAAAGCAGAAGGTGCAGGGTTGGCTGGAGACAGAGGCTGACTGCCGGCAGGGCAGGGCAGGGGGTGCAGGTCTGGCTGCAGGCAGGGCGTGGGGCAGGGCCGGTGCAAGGAAGTTTCATGCCCTATGCGAAACTTCCACCTTGCACTGTCCCCCCCCGCACCCCTGCCCTGAGGCGCCCCACCCGTGGCAGCTCCCCCCTCCACCCTGAGGCTCCCCTCTTGTGGCAACTCTCCTGCTCTGCCCTGCGGCACCCCCCTCGCCCCAGCTCACCCCTGCTCCGAGCACGAGCACCCCGAGCACGCCGTGGCCGCTTCACTTCTCCCACCTCCAAGGCTTGCGGCGCCTAAGCCTGCCAGACAGTCAAGCACCCTCCTCTGAGCCACAGCAGCCCTGACAGTTGACAATAGAGGCACCTTAACCCCTGAGTTCCTTCAATGTGTCCCCCTCAGGGGTCCAGCTCTGATCACCAGATACTCGGGGTATGTCTATACCACCTGCCGAATCGGTGGGCAGCGATCGATCCAGCGGGGGTTGATATATCACGTCTAGTGTAGATGCAATACATTGAGTGCTCTCCCCTCGCCTGCTGTACTCCAGCTCGATGAGAGGCGCAGGCAGAATCTACGGGGAACTGCAGCAGTCAACTCACCACGACTGTGACATTATAAGTATAATCTAATATCTCATTGAAAGGTGACAGGGCCAGAAAGAGTTAATTAACTCACCTCACCGACTGACCTGACCCGTGGGTGAACCTTAAAAACTGGTTAACAAGATATGTAAATGAACAGAGCTTTGAAATGCAAGTCTGCAGTGTTAGAGGTAGAAGGGGAGGTGTTTGCTCAGGTCTTGTGATGTCAGCAAACAAGTCTTGTCTATTGCTATAATTTTAATTCAAAGAGCAAAAAAAGGAATATTAACATTTATGATGATACTTGAGTGAAATGGTATTATTGTCTGTGTCTCTTTGAAGGTTGTGGTAATCTGTATCTGAACTGTTTGATGGATGTACTAATTGCCAGGATGTTTGGAAGAAGAGTTAAGCCTATTGTTTTCTCAGGCTGAAAGGCTGCTGGAAATGTATAAGAACCTGGGACACGATCCTTCTTCATCTCAGATCTGCTTTGGGTTTCAAGAGGGGGAAACCTTAAGCCACAAGGATTGAGGTCCCCAGTCATTGACTGGAGCCACCCTGAATATGGACATTGGATTATAGCCTATGGACTATTTCTAAAAGGACTTTTGGCAACTACAAGCTCATCTCTACTTTGTTTCTGAACCTCAAAAATTGAATTCAAGTCTATATGTCTATTAATCTTTTAACCAACACCCACTCTCTCTCTTTTCTTTTCTAATAAATTTTAGCTTAGTTAATAAGAATTGGCTATAGCATGTATTTTAGGTAAAATCTAAGTTATAATTGAACCTGGTTATGTGGCTGATCCTTTGGGATCGGAAGAATCTTTTCTTTTATATGATGAAGTAAGATTTTCAGGAATCATCATCATATCTAACAGGTGTGTCTGGACGGAGGCCTGAGGCTGGGTACTTTAAGGAAACTGCGTGGTTTAAACTTCTAAGTAACCAGTGAGATACTACAGAAGCTGTTTTGTGCTGGCTTGGTAAATCTAAGTATTGAAATAACCAGCAGCGTTTGGGATTTGTCTGCCCTGTTTTGTTTGCAATTCACTCTGAGTGAGCTGAACTGGCTCCCACGGGCAGCACCGTCACACCTACATCCAGGCTGCAGAGGTCCGGGGGATCTTAGGGGCCTTGGGGTGCACAGATACCTACGTCCAGGCCATAGGGGTCCCTGGGGGGCTTAGAGAGTTTGGGGGGGACACAGATACCAATCTCAATGCTCTAGGGGGGCTTAGAGGGTTCGTGGGGGGCACATATTCCTACATCCAGGCTGTAGGGTTACCAGGGGGGCTTAGGGGGTTAGTGGGGGGCAAAGATACCTACGTCCAGGCTGGAGGCATCCTGGGAGTCTTAGGGGATTTGTGGGGGCCAAAGACACCTATGTCCAGGCTGTAGGGGTACCAGTGGGTTTTAGGGGTTCGAGTGGGCACAGATACGTATGTCCAGGCTGTATCGTTCCCAGGGGGGGTTAGAGGTTTTGTGAGGGGCACAGATATCTACGTCCAGATTGTAGATGTCCTGGAAGGGTGGGGTAAGGGGGGTTGTGGGAGTGCAAATACCTATGTCCAGGCTGTAGGGGTTCCTGGGGGCTTAGAGGGTTTCTGAGGGGCACATATACCTACGTGCACACTGGAGTGTCCCAGGGGGCTTATGGAGTCTATATGGGGTACAGATACCAATGTTCTGGCTGTATAGGTCCCTCGGGGGCTTAGGGGGTTTTTGGGGGGCACAGATACCTAAGTTCAGGCTGGAGGGGTCTCTGAGTGTCTTAGGTGTTTGGTGGGAGGCACAGATACCTACGTCCAGGCTGCAGGGGTCTCGGAGGGGCTTAGGGTCTGTCACGGAGTGTGGGGGAGTCTGGTCCTGCACCCCTCTTCCTGGGACTCACAGTGACTCTCAGCCAGCCAGTAAAACAGAAGGTTTATTGGACAACAGGAGCGAAGGATACAGCAGAGCTTGGAGGCACAAGCAGGACCCCACAATCAAGTCCTTCTAGGGGTTCAGGAAACTTAGTTCCCAGTTTGGGAATCCCTGAATTCCAACCACCGAGACTAAAACTGAAACTGAACTAACCCAACTCCCTCCAGCTGGCCATTTCCTGTGTCCAGCTTCCCAGGCAAAGGTGCTGACCCCTCCCCCCGCCTAGCTCAGGTTACAGGCTGAGCACGTGTCCGGTCCTAAAGTCACCCCCTGCTCTCCCATCCCCCACACAGACAGTCCCTACTCCATCACAGTAATGCCCAGAGCATTTCCCGCATGGAGCAACAGTGACACCATGTGGCCCCGCACGGTAACGCACAGAATATTTCCCATATGGAGCAACAGTGACACCATGTGGCCACGCAGGGTAATGCACAGAGCATCACGCCTATGTAGAGGCTCTAGAGATCCCTGGGGGGCTTAGGGGTCGTGGGGGGACAGATAGCTACGTCCAGGCTGGAGACGTTCTGGTGGGCATTAGGGGCTTCATGAGGGGCACAAATATCTACGTCAGGGCTGGAGAGGTCCCTGGATGGCTTAGGGGGTTGTGGTGAGCATAGATACATACGTCCAGGCTCTAGTGGTCCCTGGGGGTTTAAGGAGTTGGTAAGTGTCACAGAAACCTACGTATGGTCTGGAGGGGTCCCTGGGGGACTTAAGGGGTTGTGGTTGCGCAGATACCTACGTATCGGTTGGAGGGGGCCCTGGGGAGCATAGGGGGTTTGTGTGGCGTACACATAGCTATAACCAGGCTGGTGGGGGCCCAATGGGTCTTAGAAGGCTGGTGGGGGGCAGAGATACCTATGTAGGGACTGGAGAAGTCCTGGGGAGGGCTTTGGGGGTTCCTGGAAGTCACAAATATCTACGTCCAGGCTGGAGGAGTTCTGGGGGTATTAGGGAGTTGTGGGGGGGCACAGATACCTATATCGAGGCTGTAGGGGTCCTGGGGTTGCTTTGGGGTATTTTGGGGTACAGATACCTACTTCCATGCTGTAGGGGTCGCTGGGAGGATCAGTGGGTTCGTGAGGGTGCACAGATATCTACGTCCAGGCTATAGGGATCATGGGGAGGGGCTTAGGGGTTTGTAAGGGGCAAAGATACATTCATCCAGGCAAGAGGGGTCCTAGGGACCTTAGGGGGTTCATGCTGGGCACAGATACCTGCGTCTAGGCTGGAGGGGTTTTGGGGGTCTTAGAAGGGTTGTGTGGGCACAGATACCTATGTCGATGCTGGAGGGGTTCTGTCATGTCTTAGCGGATTCGTGGGGTCAGAGATACCTACATCTAGGCTGGAGGGGTTCCGGGGGGATTAGGTGTGTTGAGGGGGGGAACAGATACCTACATCCTGATGGTAGGTGGCCCTGGGTAGCTTAGGCGGTTTTTGTCGGTCACAGATAGAAACATCCATGCTGTAGGTGTCCCGAGGGACTTTGTGGGGCTATAGGGGTCACAGATACCTACCTACAGTCTGGAAGGGTCCTGTGGGTATTAGGGGGTGTGTGGGGCATACAGATGCCTACATCTGGGCTTGTGGGTTCCCTGGGGGGCTTAGAGGTTTGTGGAGAGCACAGATACCATTATCCAGGCTAGATGGGTCCTGGTGGGATTAGGGGGTTGTGGGGTGCACAGATACCTATGTAAGCACAATAAAGATGAACTCTACCCTCACATCTGGTGGTGAATTATGGCAAGTGTGGAAAAGGATTTCAGGGTCTGATCATGTTTGCATAGACACACCCACCGTGTGTGACACGGCCACGGCAGCCTGGGATGGTTACTTTGGCAGCTATGGTATCCCCAGTTTATTTGTTGTTGGAGTGTGAGATGTGGAGTGTTGTCACCCTGATTGTGTGGATGAGGAACTGTGAAACAGCTTTGAGACAGGGATTCTCACCATCAGTTGAGTGGCACTCACTAGACAAGGGAGTGGGCTCCTTGGGTGAGCCAGAAACACCAATTACATCTTCTTCTTTTTTAACAGTTGAATAGTAGAGCTGGTTGTTGAATTTCTTAATAACTGAGGATCCAGGTTCCTGAGCTGAAGTCATTGAAGTGCTGTGTTAACTAGTGGGGGAGTTTGAAACTATATTGTAGAGCAGCTGATGGAAAAGACCAATTTGTGGAACACTTGGAATGGGTCACGGAGTGAAGTAAGCTAAGCAGTTTTTGGAGACAGCTGGAGCAGATCACAGGTTGGCTGGTGGAGCAGAGCAGCTGGTGGACTGAGCTGAGCAGTTTGTAGGGAAGGTAGAAGCAGAATCCCACGGAGAGGCAGGGCAGACAGCAGTGGACCACGTAAGGTGCCCCTTTCTACCCAGGCTGGCAGGGGTGAAAACCCGGCAGATAGACTCTTAAACTCTGGGGCTGCGGGACTGTGGGTGATTATGGGGTTGCTGGAGTCTTGAAATATTTGAGGTATTGTACTTTGGAGTCTTGGGGTGATTTGGGGATTGCTAGACTCTAGAGCCCAGGGAAAAGGACACGGCCTAGTTGAGGTGTTTTCCAAATTTAATGCTATGTTGTTTATCTCACGTTATTAAACATTTTCTACTATACCCAGACTCTATGATAGCGAGAGGGGAAGTATTGCGTCTTTGAGGCACCTAGGGGTGCGTATGTAAAATTTTCCCATGTCACTGGGTGAGGGCTCGAGCTGGTTTGCATTACGTAATAGGGAAGGGACCCCTATGTATTGAACCCAGTCCTTGCTGCTATCAATTCAGCCTGGCAGATGGGTTCCACCTATGTCCAGGCTGAAGGGGTCCCTGGGGGTTTTAGGGGGTTCCTGGGGGGCACAGAGATCTAGGTCCAGGCTGTAGGAGCCCCTGGGGGGCTCAGGGGTTTGGTGGGGGGCACAGATACCTACGTCCCAGCTGCAGGGGTCCCAGAGGGGATTAGGGGGTGTCATGGAGTGTGGTGGAATCTGGCCCTGCACCCCTCTTCCAGGGTCACACAGTGACTCAACCAGCCAGTAAAACAGAGGGTTGTTTTGGCCAACAGGAACGAAGGATACAGCAGGGCTTTGGGGTACAACCAGGACCCATCAGTCGAGTCCTTCTGGGGGTTCAGGAAGCTTAGTTCCCAGTTTGGGATTCTCTGAATTCCAACTACCCAGCTCCAAACCAAAACTGAACTAACTCCCTCCAGCCGACCCCTTCCAGTGTCCAGCTTCCCAGGCAAAGGTACTGACCCTCTCAGCCCTGCCTAGCTCGAGTTACAGGCTTAGGTCCTGTCCCTCACGTAAAGTCACCCTCTGCTCTCCCATCCCCCACACAGACAGTCCCCACTCCATCACAGTAATGCCCAGAGCATTTCCCGCATGGAGCAACAGTGGCACCGTGTGTCCATGCAGGGTAATGCACAGAGCATTTCCTGCATGGAGCAACAGTGACACCGTGTGGCCACACAGGGTAATGCACAGAGCATTTCCTGCATGGAGCAACAGTGGCACCGTGTGGACACGCAGGGTAATGCACAGAGCATTTCCCCGTATTGAGCAAGAGTGACACTGTGTGGCCACACAGGGTAATGCACAGAGCATTTCCTGCATGGAGCAACAGTATCACCATGTGGCCACACAGGGTAATGCACAGAGCATCACACCTACGTGGAGGCTGTAGAGATCCCTCGAGGGCTTACGGGGGTTCGTAGGGTCACAGATACCTACATCCAGTATGGGCGGGACCTTGGGAGAGTTAAGGGAGTTGTGAGGGGCATAGGTACTTGCGTCCAGGCTGTAGAGGTCCTGGTGGGGATTAAGGGCTTTGTGGAGGACACCAATATCTACGTCCGGGCTGAAGGGGTCCCTGGACGGCTTAGGGGGTTGTGGTGAGCACAGTGATCCCTGGGGGTATAGGGACTTGGTGAGGGGCACAGATACCTATGTATGTCCTGGAGGGGTCCCTGGG
This sequence comes from Gopherus flavomarginatus, assembly GCF_025201925.1. NCBI lineage: Eukaryota > Metazoa > Chordata > Testudines > Testudinidae > Gopherus > Gopherus flavomarginatus. Next base: position 8,635,507 of record NC_066636.1, read on the forward strand.
GGGGGCTTAGTGGTATTGTAGGAGACACAGATACCTACGTCCAGGCTATAGGCATTCTGGGGGGGCTTAGGGCTTTCGGCGGGCACAGATACCTACATCCAGGCTGGAGGGGTCCCGGGGGACTTAGGTGGTTTGTGGGGAGGGGAACAGATATGTACATCCAGGCTGGAGAGGTTCCGGAGAGGATTAGGGGTTTTTGAGGATGGCCGAGATACCTATCTCCATACTCTAGGAGTCCCAGGGGGCTTAGGGTTTTTTGGGAGGCACAGATATCTATGTCCAGGTTGGAGTGGTTCCTGGGGGGTTTAGGGAGTTCCTGGGAGGCACAGATACCTAGGTCCATGCTGTAGGGGTCCCTTGGTGGATTAGGGGTTTTCTGGGTGGCAGAGATACCCACGTCTAGGCTGTAGGGGTCCCTGGGAGGTTTAGGGGGTTTGTGGGGGGAAGAGATACCTACTTCCAGGCAATAGGGCTTCCAGGGGGAATTAGTGTGTTGGGGGGGCACAGATATCTAGGTTCAGGCTGGAGGGTTCCCGGGGGGGGGGTTAGGCCGTTTGTGTTGGGCACAGATATCTGCATCCAGGCTGGAGGGGTCCCTGTCGGGGCTAAAGCGGTTTCTGGTGAGCACAGATAACTACCTCCAGGCTGGAGGGGTTTCTCGGCACTTAGGGGTTGTGGGGGGCACAGATACTTCCATCCAGGCTGGAGGGTCCCTGGGGGGCTTAGCGGGTTCATGTGGGGCACAGATACCTAAGTCCAGGCTGGATGGGTCCAGGGGGGACTTATGGGGTTCAGGGAGCACAGATGCTTATTTCTAGGCTATAGGGGTCCCTGGTGGGCTTAGGGGGTTTTGGGGGGCCCCAGATACCTAAGTCCATGCTGTAGGCGTCCCTACAGGTGCTTATGGGTTCGTGGGGTGCACAGATACTTATGTCCAGTCTTGAGGGGACAGGGGGGGTTGGGGTTTCATGAGGGGCACAGATACGAACCTCCAGGCTGTAGGAGTCCCAGGGGGGCTGTGGGGGTACTGATACCTACATCTAGTCTGGAGGGGTCCTGGGGGGTATAGGGGGTTTGTGGGGGGCACAGATACCTAGGTGCAGGCTGTCGGTGTCGCGAGGAGATTAGGCAGTACACTGGGGGCTCAGATACATCAAGGCTGGATGTGTCCCGAGGAGCTTAGGGGGTTTGTGGGGTGCTCAGACACCTGTGTCCAGGCTGTAGGGATCCCTGGGGGGTTAGAGGTTCGTGGGGGTCACAGATAGGGACTTCCAGGCTGAAGGGGTTGCTGGGACGCTTAGGGGGTTTGTGGGAGCACAGATACCTACGTCCAGGCTAAAGGGGTAATGGGGGTGCTTAGGGGACTGCGGCGGACACAGATACCTACGTCCAGGGTCTAGGGGTCCCGAGGGGATTGGGGGTTGAGGGGGGAACAGATGCTTACGTCCTAGCTGAAGGGGTCCTGGGTGGTTTAGGAGGTTCGTTGGAGTCACAGATACCTAAGTCCAGGCTGTAGGGGTTCCTGGGGCATTCAGGGATTTCTGGGGGTCACAGATACCTACGTTCAGACTGGAAGGGTTCCAGAGGGCTTAGGAGATTTATGGGGGGACAGATACCAACATCCTGGCTCTAGGGGTTCCCGTGGGGATTAGGTGGCTTATCGGGGGCACAGATACCAATGTCCTGGCTGTAGATGTTCCTTCACGGTGGCCCCAGGGCTGGAAGAGCTCCAACTCCCTTCTATTACCTGGGGGCTGCAGCAGGGGCACAGAGCTTCTCTGGTCTCACTCCTTTACCCCTGCCCCACTGTGGCCCTGACACCAGAGAAGCTCTGTGCCCCTGCTGCAGCCTCTGGGCCGTATCAGGGAGTGGGAGCTCCTCCAGCCCTGGGGCCACCGTGAGGGAGACTTTTCCAGGGGGACCCAATTTGGCCAGGGGCCCCAGGGACCCCGACAGCCTGGATGTAGGGTTATGTGCGACTACAGCCCCTCTATGTACCCCAGGAACATCTACAGCCAGGACATTGGTATCTGTGCCCCCCGAACCCGCAAAGCCCCCCAGGGACCTTTACAGCCAGTATGTTGGTATCTGTGCCCCCCTTAAATCTCCTAAGCGCTCCAGGACCCCTCCAGTCTGCATGTAGGTATCTGTGACCCCCATAATTCTCCTAAGCCCTCTGAGACCCCTCTAGTCTGCACGTAGGTATCTGTGACCCCCAGAAATCCCTGAAAGCCCCAGGAACCCCTACAGCCTGGACTTAGGTATCTGTGACTCCAACGAACCTCCTAAACCACCCAAGACACCTCCAGCTATGACGTAGGTATCTGTTCCCCCCTCAACCCCCAATCCCCTCGGGACCCCTAGACCCTGGACGTAGGTTTCTGTGTCAGCCTCGATCCCTTAAGCACTCCCATTACCCCTTTAGCCTGGACTTAGGCTCCCACAACCACCCTAAACGTCCCAGTGACCCCTTCAGCCTGGACGTAACTACCTGTGACTCCCACGAACCCCCTAAGCCCCCAGGGATCCCTACAGCCTGGACACAGGTGTCTGAGCACCGCACGAACCCCCTAAGCTCCTCGGGACACATCCAGCCTGGATGTATCTGAGCCCCAAGTGAACTGCCTAATCTCCTCGGGACACCGACAGCCTGCAACTAGGTATCTGTGCCCCTCACAAACCCTCTATACCCCCCAGGACCCCTCCAGCCTAGATGTAGGTATCTGTACCCCCACAGCCCCCCTGGGACTTCCACAGCCTGGAGGTTCGTATCTGTGCCCCCCATGAAACCCCAAACCCCTGCCCCCTCCAGCCTGGACATAAGTATCTGTTCACCCCATGAACCCATAAGCACCTGTAGGGACGCCTATAGCATGGACTTAGGTATCTGGGGCCCCCCAAAACCCCCTAAGCCCACCAGGGAACCCTACAGCCTACAGATAAGTATCTGTGCCCCCTGAACCCCATAAGCCCCCCCCGTATCCCTCCAGCCTGGATTTAGGTTTCTGTGCCCCCTACGAACCCGCTAAGCTCCCCAGGGACCCTCCAGCCTGGACGGAGGTATCTGTGCCCCCCCACAATCCCTAAGTGCCGAGACACCCCTCCAGCCTGGAGGTAGGTATCTTTGCCGAACACAAACTGCCTAAGCCCCCCCCCATCGGGAACCCTCCAGCCTGGATCTAGGTATCTGTGCCCCCTCAGCACACTAATTCCCCCTGGAAGCCCTATTGCCTGGACTTAGGTATCGCTGTCCCCCACAAACCCGCTAAGCCTCCCAGGGACCCCTACAGCCTAGACGTATGTATCTGTACCCCTCAGAAAACCCCTAATCCACCCGGGGACCCCTACAGCATGGACCTAGGTATCTGTGCCCCCCAGGAACCCTCTAAACCCTCCAGGAACCACTCCAACCTGGACATAGTTATCTGTGCCTCCCAAAAAAACCCTAAGCCCCCCAGGGACCCCTAGATCCTGGAGATAGGTATCTCTGCTGTCCACAAAAATTCCTTATACTCCCTGGAACCTCTCCAGCCTGGACGTACATAGCTGTGCCCCCCACAAGCCCCCTAAGCCCCCCGGGACCCCTCCAGCCTGGATGTAGGTATCTGTGCCCCCCCAAAGCCCTAAGCCACCCAGAATGCCTATAGCCTGGACGTAGGTATCTGTGTCACCTACAATACCACTAAGCCCCCCCAGGGACCCCTCCAGGACATACATAGGTATCTGTGCCCCTCACCAAGTTCCTAAACCCCCAGGGATCACTGTGCTCACCACATCCTCTAAGTCGTCCAGGGACCTCTCCAGCCCGAACGTAGATATTGGTGTCCTCCAGGAAGCCCTTAATCCCCACCAGGACCTCTACAGCCTGGACGCAAGTACCAATGCGCCCCACAACCTCCCCAACTCCCCCAGAGTCCCGACCATCCTGGACATAGGTATCTGAGACTCTACGAAGCCCCTTAAGCCCCCCAGAATGCCTCCAGCCTGGACGTAGCTATCTGTACCTCCCATGACCCCTAAGTCCCCCAGGGATCTCTACAGCCTCTACGTAGGTGTGATGCTCTGTGCATTACCCTGAGTAGCCACATGGTGTCACTGTTGTTCCATGCGGGAAATGCTCTGGGCATTACTGTGATGGAGTAGGGACTGTCTGTGTGGGGGATGGGAGAGCAGCGGGTGACTTTAGGTGAGGGACAGGACCTAAGCCTGTAACTTAAGCTAGGCAGCGGGGAGGGGGTCAGCACCTTTGCCCAGGAAGCTGAACAAAGGAAGGGGCTGGCTGGAGGGAGTTAGTTCAGTTTTGGTTTGGAGCTGGGTTGTTGGAATTCAGGGAATCCCAAACTAGGAACTAAGCTTCCTGAACCCCCAGAAGGACTCGATTGAGGGGTCCTGGTTGTGCCCAAAAGCTCTGCTGTATCCTTCCTTCCTGTTGGCCAAAAAAACCTTCTGTTTTACTGGCTGGCTGAGTCACTGTGTGTCCCAGGAAGAGGGGTGCAGGGCCAGATTCCACCACACTCCGTGACACCCCCTAATCCCCTCTGGGACCCCTGCAGCCTGGACGTAGGTATCTGTGTCCCCCACCAAACTCCTGAGCCCCCCCCGACCCCCTACAGCCTGGACCTAGATATCTGTGCCCCCCACGAACTCCCTAAGTCCCCCAGGGACCCCTTGAGCCTGGACGTAGGTGGAACCCTTCTGCCAGGCTGAACTGATAGCAGCAAGGACTGGGTTCAATACATAGGGGTCCCTTGCCTACAATGTAATGCAAACCAGCTCGAGCCCCCACCCAGGGACATGGGAAAATTTTACATACGCACCCCTAGGTGCCTCAAAGAGGCAATATTTCCCCTCTTGCAAGCACAGAGTCTGGGTGTAGCAGAAAATGTTTAATAACGTGAGATAAACAACATAGCATTAAATTGGGAAAACACCTCAACTAGGCCGTGTCCTTTTCCCTGGGCTCATGAGTCCAGCAATCCCCAAATCACCCCAAGGCTCCAAAGTCCAATATCTCCAATGTTTCAAGAGTCCAGTAACCCCAAAATCACCCACAGTCCCGTAGCCCCAGAGTTCAAGAGTCTATCTGCAGGGTTTTTCCCCCTGCAGCCTGAGCAGAAAGGGGCACCTTATGTGGTCCACTGCCGACTGCTCTGCCTCTCCATGGGATTCTGCTTTTGCCTTCCCCACAAACTGCTCAGCTCGGTCCATCAGCTGCTCTGAAAACTGACCTGTGGTCTACCCCAGCTGTCTCCCAAAACTGCTAGACTCACCTCACTCCGTGGGCCACTCCCACAAACTGCTCCTGTCTGCTAGCTACTGTGCTCTGCAATACAGTCTCAAACTCCCCCACAAGCTAACACATCTTTTCAGTGATTTCAGCTCAAGAACCTAGAAATTCAACTCTTAAAAGCATCAAAAATCAACACTGCTATTCAACTGTTAAAAGAAAAAAAGTGCTATTGATGACTCTAGCTCACCCAAGGAGCCCACTCCCTTGTCTAGCGAGTGCCACTCAATTGGTGGTGAGAATCACTGTCTCAAAGCAGTTTCACAGTTCCTCATCCACACAATCAGGGTGACAATACTCCACATCTCATGCCCCAACAACAAATAAACGGGATATCACAGCTGCCAAAGCAACCATCCCAAGCTGCCGTGGCCGTGTCAGGCGGGGTGGGTGTGCCTATGCAAACACGATCAGCCCCTGAAATTCTTTTCCACACTCGCCATAATTCACCACCAGATGTCAGGGTAGAGTTCATCCTGCTTCTGCTTACATAGGTATCTGTGCCCCCCACAACCCCCTAATCCCACCGGGACCCATCTATCCTGGATAAAGGTATCTGTGCTCCCCACAAACCTCTAAGCACCCCAGGGAACCCACAAGCCCAGGTGTAGGCATTGTATGCCTCACAAACCCCCTAAGACCCACAGGACCCCTTCAGCCTGTAGGTAGGTATCTGTGACCCCCAGAGCCACACAAAAACCCTCGGGACCCCTACAGCATGGATGTTTGTATCTGTGATCCCCACAAACCGCCTAAGCTACCCAGGGCCCCCTACAATCGGGACATAGGTATCTGTTCCCCCTCAAAACACCTAATCCCCCCCCAGAACCCCTCCAGCCTAGACATAGGTATCTCTGACCCCACGAATCCCCTAAGCGATGACGGGACCCCTCCAGCATGGACATAAGTATCTGTGCTCCCACAACCCTCCTAAGACCCCCCAAACCCCTCCAGTCTAGACGCAGGTATCTGTGCCCCCCATAACCCTCCTAGGCCACGATGGGAGCTCTCCAGCCTCAACATAGTTAACTGTGCCCTCACAACCCCCCTAAGCCCCCCGGAATCCCTCTAGCCTAGACGCAGGTATCTGTGCCCAACACAAACCGCCTAAGGCCCCCAGGACCCCTCTTGCCTGGATGAAGGTATCTGTGCCCCCCACAAACCCCTAAGCCCCCCCCCGGATCCTTATACCCTGGACATAGGTATCTGTGCACCCTCACGAAACCACTGATCCTCCCAGCGATCCCTACAGCATGGACGTAGGTATCTGTACCCCAAAATGCCCAAAAGTAACCCCGGGACCCCTACAGCCTCGAAATAGGTATCTGTGCCCCTCCACATCTCCCTATTACCACCAGAACCCCTCCAGCATGGTTGTGGATATTTGTGACCTCCAGGAACCCCCTAAGCCTCCCCAGGACTTCTCCAGCCTGGACATAGGTATCTCTGCCCCCAACAAGCCCCCTAAGACAAATAGGGGCCCCACCAGCCTGTTTGTAGGTGTGTGTATGAGGCACAAACACCCTAAGATCCCCAGGGCCAGCTCAAACTGTGACGTAGGTATCTCCACAATCACAACCCCTTAAGTCCCCCAGGGACACCTCCAGACCATATGTAGGTTCTTGTGCCCCTCACCAACTTCCTAAACCCCCAGGGACCACTACAGCCTGGACCTATGTATTTGTGCTCACCACAACCCCCTAAGCCGTCCAGGGACCTCTCCAGCCCGGAAGTAGATATTTGTGTCCCCCATGAAGCCCCTAATACCCACCGGAATGCCTCCAGCCTAGACGTAGCTATCTGTGCCCCCCCCATGACCCCTAAGCCTCCCAGGGATCTCTAAAGCATCTACGTAGGTGTGATGCTCTGTGCATTACCCTGAGTGGCCACACGGTGTCACTGTTGCTCCATGCAGGAAATGCTCTGTGTACTACCCTGCGTCTCCACATGGTGTCACTGTTGCTCCATGCAGGAAATGATCTGTGCATTACCCTGCATGGCCACACGGTGCCACTGTTGCTCCATGCAGGAAGTGATCTGTGCATTACCCTGCATGGCCACACGGTGTCACTGTTGCTCCATGCAGGAAGTGATCTGTGCATTACCCTGCATGGCTACATGGTGTCACTGTTGCTCCATGCAGGAAGTGATCTGTGCATTACCCTGCATGGCCAAACGGTGTCACTGTTGCTCCATGCAGGAAATGCTCTGTGCGTTACCCTATATGACCACACGGTGTCACTGTTGCTCCATGCGGGAAATGCTCTGGGCATTACTGTGATGGAGTAGGGGCTGTCTGTGTGGGGGATGGGAGAGCAGCAGGTGACCTTACGACCGGACACGTGCTCAGCCTGTAACCTGAGCTAGGCAGGAGGGAGGGGATCAGCACCTTTGCCCGGGAAGCTGGACAAAAGAAGGGGCTGGCTGGAGAGAGTTGGATTAGTTCAGTTTCGCTTTTGCTCTGGGTGGTTGGAATTCAGGGAATCCCAAACTGAGAACTAAGTTTCCTGAAGCCCCAGAAGGACTTGATTGCGGGATCCTGCTTGTGCCTTCAAGTACTGCTGTATCTTTTGCTCCTGTTGTCCAATAAACCTTCTGTTTTACTGGCTGGCTGATAGTCACTTTGAGTCCCAGGAAGAGGGGTGCAGGACTGGACTCCCCCACACTCCGTGACAGACCCTAAGCCCCTCCAGGACCCCTGCAGCCTGGATGTAGGTATCTGTGCCCCCCACCAAATACCTAAGACCCCCGGAGACCCCTCCAGCCTGAACTTAGGTATCGGTGCCCCCCACAAGCCCCCTAAGCCCCCCAGGTACCTATACAGCCAGGACATTTGTATCTGTGCCCTATAGGGACTCCAATAGCCCCCCGGGAGACTCCAGTGTGCACGTGGGTATATGTGCCCCTCAGAAACCCCCTCACCCCCCAGGAACCCCTACAGCCTGGACGTAGGTATTTGTACCCCCACAACCCCCCTAAACCCCCCGGGACAGCTACAATCTGGATGTAGATATCTGTGCCCCTCATGAAACCTCTAACCCCCCCGGGGACTGATACAGCCTGGACATACGTATCTGTGCCCACCCAAACCCCTAAGACCCCCTGGTACCCGTACAGCCTGGACATAGGTATCTTGGGCCACCAAAAATCCCCTAAGACTCCCAGGATGCCTCCAGCCTGGACGTAGGTATCTATGCCCCCCACTAACCATCTAAGCCCCCCTGGTACCACTAAAGCCTGGATGTACGAATATGTGCCCCCCACGAACCCCCTAAGCCCCCCTGGGTCCCCTAGAGCCTGGAGATTGGTATCTGTGCCCTCCCCCAAAACTCTCTAAGCCCCCCAGGGACCTCTACAGCCTGGACGTAGGTATCTGTGCACCCCAAGACCCCTAAGATCCCCCGGACACCTACAGCCTGGATGTAGGTGTGATGGTGCTGCCCGTGGGAGCCAGCTGAGGTCACTCAATCAGGGTGAACCGCAAACAAAACAGGACAGACAAATTCCAAACACTGCTGGTTATTCCGATACTTAGATTTACCAAGCCAACACAAAACAGCTTCTGTAGTACCTCACTGGTTAGTTAGAAATTTAAACCACGCAGTTCCCTTAAAGTACCCAGCCTCAGGCCTCCGTCCAGACACACCGGTCAGATATGATGATGATTCCTGAAAATCTTACTTCACCATGTTAAAGAAAAGATTCTTCTGATCCCAAAGGATCAGCTACATACCCAGGTTCAATTATAACTTATATCTTACCTAAAATACATGCTATAGCCAATTCTTATTAACTAAACTAAAATTCATTAGAAAAGAAAAGAGACAGAGTGTTGATTAAAAGATTAATAGACATATCGACCTGAATTCAATTCTTGAGGTTCAGGTACATAGTAGAGGTGAGCTTGTAGTTGCCAAAAGTTCTTTTAGAAATAGTCCATAGGTTATAGTCCAATTTCCATATTCAGGGTGGCTCCAGTCAATGACTGGGGATCTCAATCCTTGTGGCTTAAGGTTTCCCCCTCTTGAAACCCAAAGCAGATCTGAGATGAAGAAGGATCGTGTCCCAGGGTTCTTATACATTTCCAGCAGCCTTTCGGCCTGAGAAGACAATAGGCTTAACTCTCCTTCCAAGCATCCTGGCAATTAGTTCAAAGTAATTTATTCATTCAACAGTTCAGATACAGGTTACCACAACCTTCAAAGAGACATACAGACAATAATACTATTTCACTCAAGTATCATCATTAATGTTAATATTCCTTTTTTGCTCTTTGAATTAAAACTGTAGCAATAGACAAGACTTGTTTGCCTACATCACAAGACCTGAGCAAACATCTCCCCTTCTACCTCTAACAATGCAGACTTGCATTTCAAAGCTCTGTTCATTTACATAACTTGCTAACCAGTTCTTAAGGTTCACCCATGGGTCAGATCAGTCGGTGAGGTGAGTTAATTAACTCTTTCTGGCCCTGTCACCTTTCAATGAGATATTAGATTATACTTATAATGTCACAGTCGCGGTGAGTCGACTGCTGCAGCTCCCCGTAGACTCTTCCTGTGTCTCTCACCGAGCTGGAGTACAGCAGTCGAGGGGAGAGCACTCGATGTGTTGCATCTACACTAGACGCGATATATCGACCCCCGCTGGATCGATCGCTGCCCACCGATTCGGCAGGTGGTATAGACATATCCTGAGTATCTGGTGATGGGAGCTGGACCCCGGAGGGGGACACATTGCAGGAACTCAGGAGCTAAGGTGCCTCTATTGTCAACTGTCAGGGCTGCTGTGGCTCAGAGGAGGGTGCTTGACTGCCTGGCAGGCTTAGGCACAGCAAGCCTGGCAGGCGGGAGAAGTGAAGTGGCCACGGTGTGCTTAGGGTGCTTGTGCTAAGAGCAGGGGTGAGCTAGGGCAAGGGGGGTGCCACAGGGCAGAGCGGGAGAGTTGCCACAAGAGGGATGCCTCAGGGTAGAGGAGGGGAGCTGCCACGGGTGGGGCGCATCAGGGCGGGGGCGCAGGGGGGAACGGCGCAAGGTGGAAGTTTCGCCTAGGGCAAGAAACATTCTTGCACCGGCCCTGCCCCATGCCCTGACTGCAGCCAGCCCTGCACCCCCTGCCCTGCCCTGCCCACAGCCAGTCTCTGTCTCCAGCCAGCCCTGCACCTTCTGCCCTGCCCGCACCAGGCGCACCCTCCCTGCCCTGCCTGCAGCCAGCCCTGCAGCCAGCTCCTGACACACCCCCTGCCCTGTCTCCAGCCAACTCCTGCCGCACCCCCCTGTGGCCCTGCCCAAAGCCAGCCAGCCCCCACACCTCTCCAGCCTGCACCAGCCCTGCACCCCTGTCTGCAGCCAGCTCCATACCCCCTGCCCTGTCTCCAGCCAACCTCTGATGCACCCCCCTGCCTGAAGCCAGCAGGCCCCGCATCCCTTGCCCTGGCTGCAGCCAGACCCTGCCTCCAGCCAACCCCATGTCCACTGGTGCCCTGCAGTTCCCAGGGCAGTAACCCTGCACATCTGCTTCAATGAGGGGGGCAGGGAGCAGTTGGGATCCACACATGCACACCCTAGGGTGACCAGACAGAAAGTGTGAAAAATCGGGATGGGATGGGGGGTAATAGGATCCTAGATAAGAAAAAGACCCCAAAATTCGGACTGTCCCTATTAAATCAGGACATCTGGTCAGCCTAGCACACCCCGAGGTTTCCTGAGTTCTATTACTGGGTTTCCTACTGGTTCCACTGCTGGTTGTTTTCCTTTTCCTGGGGGACTTTGGGCAAGAAAACTGGAGACAGTACAAAGGTTGTATCAAGGTAAAATTAAATAGGTTGCAGAGGAGGTTTTTTTTAAACTTAGGCTTTTGCTGTTAAAAATTTTGTCGCTCAGGGGTGAGAAAAAACACTCCCCGAATGCCAAAATTTGAGCCATGCAAAGCAGCAGTGTGAACAGCGCTTTGTAGGTGGAGCTGTGCTCCCGGTGACGAAGCTCCTGCCACTCGTTGGAGGTGGTTTGGTTTTGTTGCCGGGGAAGCTCTCTCCCAGCGATAAGGATGGCCACACAGCTCACCTTACAACGGCACGGTTAGAGTGGCACAGCTGCGCCATGGTAAGGTGCGCAGTGTAGACACAGCCTCAGAGCTGGGGGAAAGCTGACAGGCGCTGAGGAGCACAGGGTTCAGACAGAGACATCCGGTAGGAGAGGAACTATTCACAGGGATTCTCTATAGCCTAGTAAGGAGGAGAGGATGGAAAATGATAATGTAAAGGTAGGATCTGATGAGAAACAGTGAAATGAAAGAGTCTCCCTCAATTACATCACGTAATAGCAGACAGCTAAAATGGGACACATTTTATAAATGCTTAAATACAAATGCTATATGTCTAAGTACTAAGACGGGTGAATTTGAGTGCCTGGTATTGAGTGACGATATTGATAGAATAGGCATCACAGAAACTCCTGCACCCCCTCCTGCGCCCATGTGGGGACACTGACCTGTGTGCATGGAGCAGCTGGCATTGCTACCCCCCACTCCTCCCTGGAACGCTGCTCCTCCAGGCACCCCTAGGGGCTGTGGGTTGTGGGGGCAAGAAGCAAGATCATCCGAGCTCCCTGCATCCAGGTCACTTTCCTCAGCTGGGCTGCATAAGGGGAGAGCAGAGAGCAGCAGCTTCTGATGCTCCCCTCACAGCACAGCCCAGGTGGGGAAAGTGACCAGGATGCATGGAGCACATAGTGTTGCTCCTTGCTCCCCCCAACCCTCTATGGGCCCAAGGAGGAGCATTGGGGCAGGGGAGAGCAGTGAGCACCTTTACACTGCCACACGGTGCCCTTTGACCTCCTGGAGCCCTGGGCGACTATTGGGGGGCCCCACCCCTAGTGCTGGCGAGGCTCCCCAGCACAAGAAGCAGAAAACACAGAGAGATGGGCCACCCACTGAGCAGTGGTAGCCTGGGCGGCTCATAATGGAGGCTCGGGGGGGCTCAGCCTCCCCAAACCTTGCGTTGCCAAGGGAACAGTAGGGCCCATGACTAGGGTCCCTAGCCAAATTGAGTCCCTCTGGAAAAGTCTCCGCCATGTCAGCCTCAGGGCCGGAGGAGCTCCCACTCCCTGCTAGGTCCCGGGAGCTGCAGCAGGGGCACAGAGCTTCTCTGGTTTCAGGGCCGCAGCGGGGCAGGGGTAAAGGAGTGATAGAGTGGGGCCAGTGTGGGAAAGGATAGAACAGAGGGGACAGTGCATGGGGCCATGGGTGGAAGGGGGCAGAGCCAGAGACAGAAGGGGGGGCATGGTTCCGGTGCTGGGACCCCCACATTTGTTCTCCCTTTCCCTGGGTTTTGGCATCACTAGCCCCTGCTTAGCGAGTAGGGGTCAGTGGTCCCCATAATATGGGGCATGACTTCTAGGGGGACACAGAGGAAGATTAATTGGGGCACCTCAGGGCCTGAACCAACCCCCATGGAGGGCAGGGAGGGAGCAAAACTCAGCCCCACTCTGTCCCAGCTCTTCCCCAACCCCACCCTCAGCCTCAGCCTAGGCCTCTGGCTTCCAGCCTGGCCTCGACCCCCTACCCCTGTCTGCACCCCACTCCCCAGCAAGCAACAGCCCCACTCCCAGCCACGGTTCTCGACAGTGGCTTCGGAGAGGCCACAGCCATGGCTAAGAGGGCACAGTGTGAAATGTTTGGGGACCATTGGTTTAGGGTGACATCAATCACTTCTCTGCAGTCCAATAAAAGCTATTCCTCACCCACCTACCCCTCCATCAGGACGGACTAGGTATGTTCTGCTGCCCTCACTCATACAGGAAGGAGAATAACATTTCATTCCACTCAATCCTAAAGTGATTTGTAACCCACCACCATCCAAACTGGTCATTTTGGGGAAGCGGCCCCATCATGCTGCATAGCTAGGCAGAGTAGGTGTGTCTATGCAAACACGGTCTGTTCCTGAAGTCTTTCCCAGCTCCTCACTAGATGTGAGGGGGGAGCTCATTCATACCCTGCTTCCGCTTAGTATTTAAAAACTCCTGTGTCCCTATCTCTGCCGGCCTTAGATTTCTCCTCCTGTCCCTTTCCTGACAGCTCAGGTGAGGTGGCCAAGTGGTTAAAATAATAGACTGCTAATCCATTGTGCTCTGCACTTATGGGTTCAAATCCCATCCTTAGGAGATGCATTTAATTTTCACCCTCCGTTACAGACAACTCTCTCCTCCTTTAGTACAATAACAGATCAAACAATGTTACTTCTGTAACCCAAAATTGGGTCAGCTAGTAAGCTTAGGGAGGACTAATGACCCCCCAGAGTTTGGTAGAAAACAGCACATGTATTATATTGATCGCTAAGCTCAAAAGAAGGGAGGAGGGAGGGTGTCACACTCCCAGGATAGGCCAAAGAAGATGGGTAGGGGGGTGTGACACTCACACTCCCATATTCATGCTCCCAGGACAGGCCTGGCAGTGGAGATGTCAGGATCCTTTAAGGTAAGTGTCCCCACAGTGCAGTGATGGACAGTGCGATGAAGGTAAGTCTCCCCGAGGCACGATGGAATGTAACACAGCGAACCACTGGCCAGACGGGCCGGGCAAAGGGCATTCACTGGAGGTACAAAGGAGAGAGGGAAAGCTACTTCATAGGCATTCAAAGAGGGAGAGGAGACAAGGGCGGGGGGGAGTGTAACAGACCTTTTGAGCATACAGGTTATACAGAGCACACAGGTCACTGCTGTTCCTACAACAGGGTAAGTTCTCCAGCAGCATATTTCTTACTTTGCCCATCTGTCAATTTTGATGATTATCGATGGAAATATTTTGCCATTGGGTTGTGTGTTTACACAGAAATTGACATTTACCAACAAATAGGTAATTCTTCCAAGCCTGCCCAGTCTGCAGTTGATGGGTTTAGAGGGACACATTCACCCTTCCAGGTCCCCATGCCAGGCCTGTGCTCTCCAGGCTGTCAACTTCCCACACTGCTGGGATCCTTCCCTCATCTTCCCTCAGACCACTGCTCCACCCCCACTTCTGGTATTCCCTCCCCACACTGTCTAACTCCCCTGCTGGCAGGATCCCTTTCCATTCCTGTCTCCACTCTGGGCAAAAGCTCTGTACTGTTCCCACACCAGAAGTTGAACCCAGGCCACCTGGATGAAAACCAGAAATCCTGACTAGCGCATATGGGACTATTGTTGCATCTGACGAAGTGGGTATTCACCCACGAAAGCTCATGCTCCAATACGTCTGTTAGTCTATAAGGTGCCACAGGACTCTTTGCTCTTTATTACTATAACTCAGGCCTTGGCTACACTGGAGAGTTGCAGCGCTGGTGGTGGCTTTACAGCGCTGTAACTTACTCCCCGTCCACACTGGCAAGGCACATACAGCGCTGTATCTCCCTGGCTACAGCGCTGGCTGTACTCCACCTCGACGAGGGGAATAAAGAGAACAGCGCTGTGCTGCAGAGCTGGGGTGCCAGTGTAAACAGTGATTAATCTTACTACGCTGTCACTGACCTCCGGAACTTCCCATAATGCTTTTAAGTAGAGATAACGCTCTTTGTTTTGGTGTGATGCCTCTGTTTGTTTTGTTGTGAGCTCAGGGCTCCCAGAGCTGCTTAGCTAAAAACCAAACACAGTTACTGTTTGCAGTGAATGAGCAGAGGCAGGGGGATCCCTTTGGAACGCCCACAGCTGGTGTTTGCTTGAGGAGAGAAGCAGCCCGGTCTGCACGGGGGGCGGTCTGTTTTGGAGCAGCTGCTTATCTGGTCTGTGACGAAAAAAACAAAGGCAGCTATTTGCATTTAGTGAATGAGAGAGGGGTGGGGGAAGGGGTTGGAACTTGCAAGGCAGGGAGCTGACACAGTGTCAGCTCCAAAAATCCACTCGCTCTGTCTCCCCCACGCTCCCTGTCACACTCTGCCCCACCCTTCTCTTTTGAAAGCACATTGCAGCCACTTGAACACTGGGATAGCTGCCCATAATGCACCACTCCCAACAGCACTGCAAATGTGGCCACACTGCAGTGCTGGTAGCTGTCAGTGTGTCCACACTGCAGCACTTTCCCTACACAGCTGTAGGAAGACAGCTTTAACTCCCAGCGCTGGACAGCTGCAAGCGTAGCCAAACCCTCTCTAAGCCGACACCTTATGAGAGCAGCAAGGACTAGTGTGACTGGATGTCCTGATTTTTGGGTCTTTTTTCTTATATAGCTGCTTATTACCCCCACCCCCTGTCTGAGTTTTTCACATTTGCTATCCAGTCACCCTAGCAGGGGTTGCACACAGGGCTGCATTAACCTTCAGGTGCTGAGGTTTCCCTCTCTCCATTCCCAGTGCCTGTGATCAGGAAACAGACATCAGGGCTCCCAGGTGCTGCACAGACCATGACTGAGATCAGACCCCATATTGTGCAAGGTGCTGTATAAACCCTGGCCAACATTGGGACACCCAGGGGGTGCCCAACTTCTTCTGACTTCCTCTGGATCACCCCACCCCGCAAAAAAACACCTTTCCAAACAGTCCTTCTTTCCCTGCCCCCTGATTCTGCTTTCACACCCTGGGACCATCTCCTCTCTTCATCTCTCCCTCTCCAGGTGAAGCAGAGATGGAGGCAACTTCAGCCACTGGAGAAAGCCCCAGCGAGCGCTGCAGCCAGCCCCGGGGTGGGGTGTTTGCAGACACAGGAAGGGAGCAGCTGGGAGGGGGGGTGCTGTGCTGGGAAGAAGGAGGCAGGAGAACAAAGCCCAGAGACCCAACACTGGGCAGCTCCTGGGGGCGGGGCTCTGGCACAGCCCAGGGGCGGGGCAGCTCCTGGGGGCGGGGCTCTGGCTCAGCTCAGGGGCGGGGCAGCTCCTGGGGGCGGGACTCTGGCTCAGCTCGGGGGCGGGGCAGCTCCTGGGGGTGGGGCTCTGGCACAGCCCGGGGGCGGGGCAGCTCCTGGGGGCGGGGCTCTGGCACATTGTGACGCGGAGCCCAAGCTGAGCAGCTGCTCCCTGGTTCTCCACGTGCTGCCAGCAGCGCTGGAGCTGCCCGAGCCGGAGCGGAGCCGCTGTTCTCAGCTGCAGCCAGGATCTGCCCTCGGCATCGCTGGGATCCAGGTGGGGACAGAGACTGGGGCCCGGGGGTTTCCCTTGGTGTGGTTGGCGGGGGCGGGAGGGGAGGGGAGGGGAGAAGCCGGAGCTGCAGGCGGGGGAAGGGCGCTGGGACATTGTGACCCGGAGCCCACGGGGAGTGATGCAGCAGGATCCGCCCGCCCCGCTGGGATGGGGGGGCCGGGGCCCGGCGGGGGGAGGCAGAGACTGGGGCCCGGCCGTCGTGGGGGGGGGCGGACCCCGGGGCCCGGGCCGGGGGCGCGGAGCCTAGGGCAGAGCCTGAGGTCCGGCGGGGGGGCCGAGGGGGAGCCCAGGGCCCGGCGGGGGGGCGGTGTATTAAATCGCTCCCCATAGCAATGTGCTACTCCCGGGCACTGCGCATGCCTAGTAATAGCCGCTGAAGCCGCTGCCCTTCCCCCTGCCCGGACCAGCCGTAACGTTCCGCCGGGCGCTGGGGGCGGGGCTGGAGCGGGGCGGGGGAGTAACAGGGAGCAGGGCCGGGGGCGCTGAGTAGGAAATTGATGGGCGGGGGTGGCGGTCAGGCAGCTGGACGCAGGGTCGGGGGGGGGCGGGGGCTAAAGGGCACAATCCGGGCTCGGGGGAGGAGCAGGAGTTGAGCTCAGGGGGAGGTGCTGGCAGAGCCCCCCCCTTTGGTGTGAGGGCGGAGGTGTCGGGGGGGAGGAGAAGCCGGAGTTGCAAGGGGGGGGAAGTCACTGGGGGGGGGTAGATCTGTCTCTGTGCAGCCAGGACATTCCCGGGGTGCGGGGGGAGGTGAGTTAACTGGATCCTGTCCCTGTTTTTGCCACTCCCTCCCACACACACATTCTCTCAAGATTTCCCCTTTTCTCTCTCATTATCACACGTAGCTATAAAATCCAGGGAGATTCTCCTCCTCCCCCCAATGATCAGCTCTCTAATTGCCTCTAATTTTCCCTTTTCTCTCCATACTTCTCAAATGTCAATTTAAAATCTCTCCGATGGTGGGTGGATTTTCCCACCCATTTTATCTGCAGCGATTTGTCCTTGTTTGGGTGGGAAATTGTTGCCCTGGGTCATTCCCCAGAACATGGCTCCCCCTGGAGTGGGGATGGGATGGGATGAGGTGCCCGTTCTCTGCCAGGGCAGGGAAGGGAAGGGAGGAGCACATCCCCCATGGAGACTGCCCAGACCCCATTTCCCAATCCCCCTGCGGCCCCCTTCCATTGTCCAGGGAGCCTTCCAGCTCCCCCCCCCCTTAAATCAGCTCCTCAAAGGGCTCTGAGCTGCTCACGTGAATGGTTGCCCTGGGTCTGGGGGGGACCATCACATTCTGTTTATGTATTGGACAGTCATACAAAATCTAGTCCAACAGTCCCCCTTTTCCACTAGTTATTTAATAGCAACATCAAATCCCCTCCGATCTTGGTGGTTTTCTCTCATGTTATCAAATGTCGTTTGTGACAGGTTCTCTCTGCGTATCTCAAAGATTGATATAAAATACCCCAAACATTTGCCCCACGTCTCTCTAGTTGTTTTATTTCTAATTGAATATGATAGGTTGTTTCCCAATGTGCTAAGATGCAGCCGCCCCTGGGGTGGATCCATGGTGGCCATTATTTGCTAGTGACAGCCCGTGGACCTTTCTTGCCCTCCAGGCCTTCCATTCTTCTGTTAAAGAAGCACCCCCCAGGCTCCCTCTGCCTGTGTGACTCGCCAGCAGGGGGTGGTGTTAACTTTCTAGCCACTTCTCACACTCTGTGAGGTAACACTTGCAGGGGCAGGGAAGGTGTCTGTGTGGGGACATTGCAGCTGAAGGGGCATTGTGGTAGGGGGAGGCCTCTGGGTGGCTGGGCAGGGGGTACCCTAGTCTGGTTGGTGGGTTGTGGAGGTTTGGGGTTTTCGGGGGTGGTGGTTCTGATGTGCCCATCCCTGACGCTATGAGTCCTGGAGCTGGGTATCGCTGGAGGCCTGGTGGCTGCAGAACAGTGGGGGTGGGTGTCTCTTGGGGAGGCGGGACAGAGGGTTAGAGGGAGCCTGGTTCTGTGCCAGGGGCTCTGTATGTGCTTCCCCCGCTGGTTCCTGGTTTTGTTGCCATGCCCAGTGCACAGAGCTGGGGGAGAGGATCCCTGGCACTAGGTCAGGGCATGCCAGGGAAGCAGAGTGAGGGGTCCCACTGTAAAGCATCAGGGGGTCACACTGGGCAGAGGAGGGGGTCCCAGGCAAATGTCAGGGTAGATCTTTCTGGAGGGTGGGGAAGTTCCTAGGCAGGCAGTGAGGGACTGAGTTCCCAGTGGGGGGGTCCCTTGAGGGGGTCCCTGGCTGCTGGGGGATCTTGGTGGGGGTAACTCTTTGGGATTCCCAACCTGGCAATCATGGTCTGGTGGGGGTTCTCTGGCTAGTGGGGCTTTGAGGGGTATCTGGGGTCCCTGGCCAGGGACTCTGGGGGCTGCATCCCAGGGAATATCTGATGGGCCCCTGGCTGGGGGGTGTCTGGGGCCCCTGGCTGGGGGGTCTGGGCTCTGGGTACTAGGGGGTGTCTGGGGGCTGCTGCTAACCATGATCCTTCTCTCTGGTCAACTTGTGCCAGAGTCCTGGCTCCAAGCACTGCCCGGCATTCCCCAGTCACGTGCCGTCACTGTGATAACTTTCTGTCCACTTATCAAACACTGTTAGTGTGAAATCACAGATTTTGCTTTTCTCCTCTTTTGAAAACTGCAGGAACTTTCGGTTCCGTTTGGAAAATTTGTGCCCCCAGTCCTTGTCCTAGATCTGCGGGGGCGAGGGAGGTGGGAAGGGAGTAGGCACTGCTACATGATGGTCTTTTCCACAGCATTCTGAACTCATTCTTTTTGAAATCTAGTGTCATTGAGACAATTGTTAATCCAGAGTAACTGTATGGAAAGACAAGGAGTAATTCCAGATGGACAGTGGGGCAAATGAGATCAGCAATTCTCCCTGTGAGGAGGGGCTCCCATTAGCTGCTCTCCCCAGAGAGCTAAAGGAGGGAAGCTGCTCAAACGCTCTGTCCCTCTCTGCTCAGGATATTGGGGTTCAGCTTCCTGGGTCAGAGACTGCAGCCTCCATTGTGATCTGGGAGACCAGGCTTGGCAGCTGCTGCTCCCCCAGTGGGGCTCTGTGCTGGGAAGTGACCTTAATTAAAGCTTCTTCTCTGCCCGGCCCAGGGGATGACTTTCTGCAGCTGGTCCTAGCCCCCTAGGGAAGCCCTGGGCCCTGTTACTACTAAATTCTGAGCCAGAGTCTCCAGGTAACTGAAAGACCTCAGGGAATGTCCTAGGGTCTGGCAAGAAAGTGACTCTGCACAAACACCACCACCTCATTTCTCCTCCCATTAGCGGTTGCCAGGAGGAAATCCAGCCATGGGAGAGCAAAGCCCCCAGGAATGGGACTGTCCCCGCCAGAGGGGCAGGGAGAGAGGACAGGGGAAGGAGAGACTGAAAGGGGCAGTGGGAGAAATGAATGTGGGGGAGAGATTTCCAGCTCTCTAGTCCACCCAGACACATGTATTGCTGCATCCTGGGGCAGAACCACTTTCCAGTGAACAAAACAAGGATCAGACAGAGCAAAAGCCAGTTCCTGACTCCATATTCCCCCTGCTGGGGTGTGGCTGCTGTAGGGTCAGTGTCTGAGGGAATCCCCCACAGTGACTCCTTTGGTTCTGCTCTTTTCTAGCCTCGTGTTCAGAGAAGGGGTGAGGGGAGAGAGAAGGGAGGTTAAAAATGTGTCTGTGGACTTAGCCTGGCAGGAGGGGCCAGGTCTAAATTGTAATAAACAGATTGAGCATTTCCCAGCATGACAGAATCTAGGGTGTCTGTCTGCAGGGAAAGGGCCTGGGAGAATTGTGATGTGAAATTAACTAAAACCGGTTCTGAAACGCCCACAACTGCCCTTCTCCCCCAGACAGGCTGCAGAATGACGTCCATGTTTTGCTCCAGCTCATCCCAACCTGGCGTGGGACAGGAAAGAGAAATGGCTGCAGTGGAGTCAGTCCAGGTGGAGATTATCGGAGGGTTGCTGGTGGGTTCCTGCTGGAGGAAAGGGAGAGCAAATACACCAGAGGTGGGAAGGTTTGCAGAGTCTGGCTTGGAGGTTGGAGTGGGGCAGGAAATTCACAGCGTGGGGAAAGGAGGAGGCCAGGGTGTGGCAAACCTCCTGGGAGTTATTTACTAAGTGGCCTAGATTCTAGGAACAGACCCAGGAGGTTTGGAGGTGGAAATGCCCTAATTTGTGAAGAAAGAAAATAGCCCATCTACATGGAGCACGTCAAACTGACCAGACTCCTAGTACTGGAGCCTGACCTCACTAACCAGCAGCTGCTCTGAGATATGGAGGGGGCACCCATGAGTCAGACTTATTGGAGCTGCCTCTCCCTTCATATCCCGCTCCTCACAATGAGGAGGGTGTTGGGCGTCCTACCAGCGAGCTCTCCCTGGACCCTGCTAGGGGCTCCATCTCCTGTATCAGTCAGTGGCTAGTAGGGGGGTGATGGATCTGCTGGGGGAGACAAGGGGCTCTCTTTTCATCCCCTCACCCTGGTATTTGCTGGATACTCTGAGCGAGGTCGAGGTGGGACTCTCCTGACTATGATCCATCCAGAGCTTCCATTTGATTCACTCCTCTCTGCCACAAATAGTGGGGCTGTGAGTGGGGCAGCAAGTCCTTAGTGTTGGACTCTTGCTCTTTCCGAGGCCGGTGACCTTCGAAGAGGTGGCTGTGTATTTCACCAGGGAAGAGTGGGCTCTGCTGGACCCCGCTCAGAGAGCCCTCTACTGCTATGTCATGCAGGAGAACTATGAGACGGTGGTCTTGCTGGGTAAGGGTTCCTGTCCCTTCTGTTCTTGGAAGGGGAAATGAAGAGTGAAGGTTCATGCCACCCCCACAATGCCATCTGTACCCTGTCCTGTTTCAGCATCACCCCAATAGGCCAGTGACACACATACTACCAGAGACCCTCCTCTGCTGCAGAACACTTTGGGAACAGAGCACAGGAGCCGTATTGCACAGTGTCAAATAGCTCCTGTTTGCTCAAGTGAAACTGGGGGTTAGGTCTGGCATAACTGTCCCATACCCCTAATCATTTCTGTTGCCCTTTTCTGAACCTTTTCCAATTCCAATATATCTATTTTTGAGATGGGGTGACAACATCTGCATGCAGTATTCAAGATGTGGGTGTATCATGGATTTATTTGCTGTTTTTACAAATATGATCTATGAGATATTCTGTCATATCTATCCCTTTCTTAATTATTTCCTACATTGTTCACTTTTTTTCACTGCTGCTGCACATTGAGTGGATGTTTTCAGAGAACTATCCACAGTGACTCCAAGATCCATCTCTTGAGTGGAAACAACTAATTTAGACCCCATCATTTTGTATGTATAGTTGGGATTGTGCTTTCCAATGGGCTGCACTATGTGCTATCCTGTCATCTAGCACTGCTGAGATCCTGGATTCAGTAATATCCCTGCCCTTCCTGTTCCCTTTCTTCACCGAACCCCGCCAGCCCATGCTTCCTGTTCCCAGCTTCCCCAGGATTCTCGCACTGTCTCTGAACCTCTCTGTCAGCAAGAAGCAGTGCCAAGGATACTTGCCCTCTGTCTGAGTCTTCGATTTCTGGGACATGGATTTACTTTCTCTGTGTTGTAAGAGGCTCTGTCATAATGAGTGTCTGTGACGTTACCCAGAGTACAATCTGGACTGTTAAATAGCTGTGTCCCCTCAGTTCTCCAGCCTGGGGTGCCTTTTCCACTGTTTTCCCGCGAGAACAGCCCCTCTTGGCCAATTAACACACAGTCTCCAGCATGTAACTCACTCCGAGCTACACAGTATTGAGTGCTGCTAAACAGCCACTCATGAATTACACCTCAGGAGAAAACCTGCAAATTCTCAAGTGCCCAACTTTCCCCCAGAAATGTGCATCTTGCACTGTCCAGCACGCTACTGAACGACACAAGCTCATATGAAGTCTGTCATTTCATCAGTGGAAAATGACATGCGCCAGCTTGTTATCCCAAACAGAGTTTCCAACACACTTCAATCCACACATACTGGTTAGATGAACAATAAACCAAGATTGTTAACTACCAAAAACTAAAACTAGGCCCAGTCCATGAAAGGGGCACTCCCAGGAGAGACTGTATAAAGGCTGGAACATGAAACACCTTTGTAAACCTGAGACAGCTGCCTTGGGGACAATGACAGGGAGAATCCCCCAAAGTGACTCCTTTGTTTCTGCTCTTCTCTGGCCTCCGATTGTTCCTTCCAACGTGGAGTACTTTGCACTTGTCTCTACTGAATTTCATCCTATTTACTTCAGATCATTTCTCCTGTTTGTCCAGATCATTTTGAATTTTAATCCAATCCTCCAAAGCACTTACAACCCCTCCCAGCTTGGTGTTGTCCGCAAACTTGATACGTGTAAGAGAGAGACTGTTACTGGGAGGGTTTCCCCATGTGTCAGAGGGTTACACCCTGGCGGGAGGGGGCTAGGCCTGTACTGGAATAAGGTTACTTTGTGCTTCACAGTGTGCCAGAACCTAGAATGTGCATTAGCAGGGGAAAAGCTGGGGGAAATCGGCTTGTGGAATGGACAAAAACCTAGTCTGAATTCTCACACCTTGCCCTTTTCACCCCGGCAGACCAGAGAATAACATCCATGTTTCGCTGCAGATCATCTCGTCCTCCCAGGGGCAAGGAAATGGCTGCAATGGAGCTGGCTCAGGTAAGAGATTATCAGGGAGGTGGTAGTGGGCTCTGCTTGGAGGTTGAGGAGCAGTAAATGCATAGGAGGGTGGGAATTGCTAGAGGTGGTGGGAAGCAGGAAATATCTCGGGTGGAGAAAGGGAGGGGACAGCATGTGACAAACCTGCTGAGACTTGTGTAGTGTAGGGCATGATGGGTTGTCACCCCCAGGCAGCAGTTTGTGGAGCTTCTGGGAACTGCTGTGTCCTCTAACCCTCACGCTGGGCTGGCCCTTCTCACACTGCTTTGCTGGAGATTTCGCCAGCCTCTCCAGGGCCTGTTATCACCCAACGCAACAGCAGGTGGCGCCATATTGCTAACTAAGCTACCTGAGTGCTTTACCTAAGCCACTCAAGGACAGATAGAAGACAAGAGCCAATTTCCCACTCCCCAACCTTGCACACTTGCTGTAGTATAAATCCAGAATGATACCATCTTATAGTGCACGGGGATCTCTATAATGCAAGCTCATTAATATAGTTCATCTTCCCCTCGATATGGGACAGATGCGCACAACAAGCTGAGATTTTCCCCAGACACTTCACTCAAAATACGCTGGTTAAGATAAAGCATCAAACAAGTTTATTAACTGCAGAAAGATATATTAAGTGATTATAAGTTATAACAAACAGATCAAAGCAGATTATTTAGCAAATAACCAAAACTCAGACTAAGCCTAACATACTAGATGGCTAGAATTTGAATTAGCAATTTTTCACCTTGACTGATGGTACAAGCAGTCCCCCAAGTTTCCATACACAAGCTAGAAATCTCTTGATCCTGGGAGCAGCACTTCCCCCACATCAGTTTTTGTTTCTCAGTTGTTTCCAGGAGTTCTCTTGTGTGGGGAATGAGGCCAAGAGATGATGTCACACCCCACCTTATGTAGCTTTTCCATATGGTGGGAACCTTTTTGTTCCAAACTCAGTTCCTAGTCTAGTTTGTGGAAAAATACAGGTACTAAAATGGAGTTTAGTGTCATGTGGTCTGGACACAGGCCCTGCTGAGTCATAGTAGCCATGACTCCTAGGCTGGCTGAAACATTCACAGGAAGGCTAAGCTCTTCCACAGTCCATTGTCTTTGTTGAGCCATCAGCGCTGTCTGCCTTCTTCATTGCTGTACCTGAAAGGCTCGTTGTGGGTGTTACCCAGAGTAAGCACATTTGAAATACAGATACAGAGTCAATATCCATAACTTCAGATACGAACATCATATGTGCACACAAATAGGATAATCATATTCAGCAAATCAGAACTTTTCCAGTTACACCACACATGATGCATCTTGTACAAAATAGATCATAATTATGTCCTAATCATATTATAATCATACCATTATGATGAATATGGGGGTGTAGTTTCAGATAGGTCCTAATTTCAAGGCACAGGAGTTGGGAATGGAACTTCCCCTCTTTGTGGAACAGGAAATAAACCTGCAGCCAGGGCTCGGACAACTTCCCAGAATCCCAGTGATGGAGCCTGACTCTCCTGGCATTTCATTAATTACGACCAACCCCAATCTTTGTGTCAACTGTAAACTTTATCAGTGATGATTTTGTACTCTCTTCTAAGTTATGGATAAGAATGTTAAATAGCACAAGGCCAAGAACCAATCACTGCAGGAACCTGCTAGAAAGAAATACACTCGACCATGGTTCCCCATTTACTATCAGAGTTTTTAATCTATTTAATGTATGCCGTGTTTATTTTGTATCATTCTAGTTTTTTTAGTAAAAATATTGTGGTGATCAAGTCATGTCCCTTACAGAAGTTTAGTTATATTACATCAATACTATTAGCTGCAACCAAACTTTTGATCTCATCCAATAAGGATATCCCGTTAGTTTGATAGGCTCTATTTTCTCTAAACCTTTGTTAATGGGCACTACAATTCTGACCTTCTAACTTCTATTCTTTACTATTGACTTCCCCTTTCTTCCATATATTTTATTTGGAGAGTGCTGGGATTCCTACCAGGGAGCCACTATCAGGGTCCAGAGACAGCCCCATCTCCTATATTTAGCTCTGGCTAGTAGCTATGTGATAAATGTGAAGACCCTGCTTCTATCTGTCAGCTGGGAGACACAAAGGTTCTCTCTCTCTACCCTCTGATGCCTCCTGGCTGCTGTAAGCAAGGTGGGGTGGGACTCTGTTAACATGTGCCTTCTGGAGCTTCCATTTCCCTGGTGCTGCTGTTCCGTGAATAGTGGGGTTGTGAGTGGGTCAGCAGGTACTGAGTGTTGGACTCTTGCTCTTTCAGGGGCCGATGACCTTCGAGGAGGTGGCTGTGTATTTCTCCAGGGAAGAGGGGACTCTGCTGGACCCCACTCAGAGAGCCCTCTATAGGGATGTCATGCAGGAGAACTATGAGACGGTGGTCTTGCTGGGTAAGGATTCCTGTCCCTTCTGTTCTTGGAAGAGGAAATGACGAGTGAAGGTTCATGCCACCCCCACAATGCCATCTGTACCCTGTCCTGTTTCAGCATCACCCCAATAGGCCAGTGACACACATACTACCGGAGACCCTCCTCTGCTGCAGAACACTTTGAGAACAGAGCACAGGAGCAGTATCACACAATGTCAAATATCTCCTCTTTACTCAAGTAAAACTGGGTGTTACGTCCAGCATAATGAACAGAAGCTTCCTACCCCCAGCCTTCTCTCAAACCCTGAGCCTTCTCTACCCAAACCAGAATGTGCTTGGGGTGTAACAAGCAGACGGCTGGAATCAGAGCTGCCGGTCCAGGGTTACTTATCATACAGACACTCAGTGCGTCCTTGAACGCTGGCTGGGAGTATCCAGACAGGGGAGCTCCAGCAGCAGAACTCTGAATCTCACCCAGGATTACAGATGACGCAACTCCTCACTGATCTAGATTGTACCCTAGCATGTGAAAATGGCCTAGGTTGGTAATGACATTTCTTGAGACATGGAGAGTCTTGCTCCCATATCAGCAGGTGTAGTAAAAATAACAGGAAAAGCCAAATAGGGAAAACTGATTGTTCAGCTTGCTTTTGACCTGCATCATATTTTGCAATATATTCCAAATAAGGAAATTAATGTGCAACGTATGTGTCATTGTTTGTGGTTTTAAGTTGTAAAAGGCTTGTGTGATTTTTAGCTCGGGGACAGTATTCCAATAGCTGTCGCCCCCTGCCTCCTTGTAACCAAGAAAAGAGCCTCAGGCTGAACTGATTCAAAATCAATCCTGTGGTTGTTTTCCACAACAGCCTTAATAGGTCCCTGTGATGGATGTAAGGCTACGTCTAGACTACCCACCATATCGGCGGGTTAAAATCGATTGCTCGGGGATAGATATATCGCGTCTCATCTAGATGCCATATATCGATCCCCGAGCGCGCTTATATCGATTCCGGAACTCCACCAACCCCAACCGAGTTGCGGATTCGACAGGGGGAGCCGCGGACATCGATCCCGTGCGGTGAGGATGGGTTAGTAATCCGATCTTAGATATTCTACTTCAGCTACGTTATTCACGTAGCTGAAGTTGCGTATCTAATATCGATTTCCCCCCGTAGTGTAGACCAGCCCTTAATGTCTTCACACCTTCCCCCTGCAGGAGAATGGCTATTGGACCAGCTGTTTGCCTTGCTGTCTCCGAGGAACTGGTCTGTGGGTGTTCCCCTGAACTGAAACTTTTTCAGTAATATCATACTGTAAAATCTCACAATTTTACATACAGTGTTACTACACATTTCAACAGGAGGATAATATTCACTAGGTTATGTGTTTTCTAATGATACCTCACAAGCCATACTGGGTACAAAATTGATCATAATTTTCTAGAAGAGTGAATACAGGGGTATAGACTGACACAGTGTCTGTGTGTGTGTTCCCAGCAGATATGTGAGTATTTCAATCCCTCATAAGCACAATGTTTGGCATCTTCAAGGACCTGGGGAACTGTTCCTGGGAATTCACTAGTTTAGCAAGTGTGAGACTGCATGAAATTGTGAGACCCTTTGGTATTAATAATAAAATAATATAATCTGATAAAATTGCAATAAATCATGCTAGGTATGCCATGTAAAGTGTCAGTGAAAATGTTATGGTTTGCCAAGTATGATAATTTTGTTTCTATGTTTCTATCACCTTTGTATTGTGAGTTATAGATATGTAGGGTATATCTGTATTTCCAGACTTGTGCAGTTTTTCTGGGTGACACCCCCAGACATATTGGCATCAACATTTCCTAGCGTGTTTGATGGCCCATTGAGGGTCATCAGCTGTACAATGAGCCCATGGACCAAGGGGATACACCTATTGAGTCAGCAAGACATGCTGGGGTATGCCTGTGTAATGAGACCTCCAAAGCTTTTCCATGCCATGTACTGTGAAGCTTGTGTTTGGGACGCAGGAAGTACAAGCCACATGGCAAAAGGAATATAAAGTGGAGCTGCATCATCTCCATCTTGTCTTCAATCCCCCTTCCTAGCTCTGGAGCAACTTCTCTACAAATTGAACCCTGGAACAAAGGACTGAATGACCCATCCAAGCTGTGGATGCATTCCAGACAGACTTTCAAGCCAGTAACTCACCAATACTGCGAAGAACCTGATATATCCATTTTGGAATGTATCTGACTGCTTTTCCATTTAACTTCTTTCTGTCTTTCTTTCATTTAAACCTTTAGTTTAGATGCTAAAGAATAGTCTGGAAGGATGGAATTTAACTTCATTCTTTCATTTGTTCTTTCTTCTAAACATTTAGTTTAACTGCTAAAGGATTGGCTGTCAGCATGGTATTTTGGATGAGATCCAAACCTATAGTGACTGGGTAATGTGGCTGACCTTCCACCCACCCACTTCCTGGATCCAATTAGGATCACTCTCCTGCTGCCCTCTGGCCATGCTGTATCACAGTGAGCAGAGTTTTTAAATAACCTCTCACTGTACGGGACCTAGTTGCTGATTAGGAATCAGAAAACTGTCATGCAATAAAGGGGGCCGTGTGATTTCTTTTTTCAGAGTCTCATTAACCAGTGTGTGGGATCAGAAGCACAGTTTGTGACTGGTCAGTGAATTTAACTTCAGTGTTAACCACCAGTTTGGGGAGCATCTGCTCTCCCTTTTTCAGCCTGCTCTGACCTTGGCATTTTCAGTGAGGACTGCCCCAGGCACACCAGGTCACACTAAGCACTGAAGATAAATTAATAGAACGCTTTTGATGATTAAGTTTTATGAAATCAACTGAACTCCTTTGTTTTCTTTCATCTGAGCAGGGTTTCTGGTTTTCCAACGTGATGTGATCTCCCAGCTGGAACAAGGGGAAGAGCCATGGGTCCCAGAGCTGCAGGGTTCAGAGGAAAGAGAGATTCTGATATCTCCCCGCACAGATGAGGAAACATTAAACCAACTCAGAATCTGTAAGTGCCTGAAAGAAACATCTGGGATGCCCTACAAAGGTCTTGGGGAGTCTCTCAGTTCATTATTTTCCATAGCAGGGGTCGCATCCACAGGGTAAATATAGCTCAAGGCTTCCTATAGATCCTAGCAGACACCGGCAGTAGCTTTCTCCCTTCCCCCTGCAAAGTTGGATGAGATTTGAAGGCTGAATTGATCCCCTCCTCTCTCCTGTTGGGAGGAGCTGAGTTCCTGATTTTTATTTGACCTCTCTCCAGCACTTGTTTTGGTTTGGCCTTCCCCTTTCCATCCCTGTTTGAGGTTTCTGTCTCTATCACAGCAGGTGATGCAATGACATGTGAGAAAGAGGAGCAGAATTCTCAGCAGGGAAATGTTGAGCAAGTGGATAAACACAGAGCATTATCGCAAAGAGTGAAAAGGAATGTGTCCAGCAATCATGAGCAGGGAAGATCCTGTGAGGTTCAGCACAGACCAGAAAAAGAGCAGGGAAACCAGCCAGGGGAGAAAATGGATAAATTTATTTCCTGTCAGGGAACTCAGAAGGGCCTTAAAGAAACCAGAATACAGTAGGAAATCTGCAGGGAAAAGCAAAAAAATACATGCGCTGAGTGTGGGAAAAACTTCACTTACAGATCAGGCCTTTCTCAACATCAGAGAATCCACACAGGGGAGAGGCCGTATGAATGCCATGAGTGTGGAAAACTCTTCACTCAAAGATCAGCCCTTATTAGGCATCAGAGAATCCACACAGGGGAGCGGCCCTATGAATGCCGTGAGTGCGGGAAAACCTTCAGTCACTGCTCAAACCTTATTACCCATCAGAGAATCCACACAAGAGACAGGCCCAGCGAATGCCGTCAGCCTGCCTGCACAACTCGTAAAGCAGCGAGGGCCACATTACTCTAAAGAAAACAGCTAAGGGCGGAAACCCCCCGGCCCTGCGGAACCACCCCCACCTCAGGACTTCCCGGCCCGGTGGAAACACCCCGCCCAGCCCTGCAGAAACAAACCCTCCTTCCCCAGCACCGCCCCACCAAAACAGCTGTGGGTCAAAAAGAAAGGTTGGGGGTGGGGTGGTGATACTTGATTTTAAATCAACCAGGGGCTCCCAGCTGAAGAGGTGGCTGAGAGCCCTCAAACTCAAATTAAAGGGCCTGGGGCTCGGTGGCTGGGGGAACCTGGAGCTTTGTGGGGCTGGGGCAGTGATTTAAAAGGCCCAGAACTGTTGCTGAGAGGAGCCTAAGCCCTTGAAATCCCAGCCCCACTCCATCCGTTGGAGCTGTGGCCGGGATTAAAAGGGCTCTGGGCTGCCTTCAGCCACAGGGATCTCTGAGCCCTTTAAATCTCAGCCGCTGCTCTGATTCAAAGGGCTCTTGGCTGCCCGTGGTGGCAGAGAAGTGATTGAGGATGTCACCCTAAACCAGTGGTCCCCAAACATTTTACACTGTGTCCTCTTATCCATGGCTGTGGCCCCTCAGAAGCCACAGTTGAGAACTGGGGCTGGGAGTGGGGCTGTTGCTTGCTGGGGAGAGGAGTGTGGACAGTGGTAAAGGGGTCGACGCCAGACTGGGAGCCAGAGTCTCAGGCTGAGGGTGGGGTTGGGGAAGAGCTGGGACAGAGTGCTGCTGAGTAATGCTCCCTCCCTGCCCTCCATAGGGGCTGGCTCAGGCCCTGAGGTGCCTACCCCTCCATCAGGACGCAATAGGTATGTTCTGCTGCCCTTCACTCATACAGGAAGGAGAATAACATTTCATTCCAGTCAATCCTAAAGTGATTTGTAACCCACCACCATCCCAAACTGGTCATTTTGGGAAAGCGGCCCCACCATGCTGCATACCTAGGCAGAGTAGGTGTGTCTATGCAAACATGGTCTGTTCCTGAAGTCTTTCCCCCAGTTCCTCACTAGATGTGAGTGGGGAGCTCATTCATCCCCTGCTTATGCTTAGTATTTAAAAACTCCATCATATCCCTATCTCTGCCGGCCTTAAATTTCTCTTCCTGTC
The DNA here is from genome assembly GCF_025201925.1 of Gopherus flavomarginatus. Taxonomy (NCBI): domain Eukaryota; kingdom Metazoa; phylum Chordata; order Testudines; family Testudinidae; genus Gopherus; species Gopherus flavomarginatus. Next base: position 8,665,997 of record NC_066636.1, read on the forward strand.
CATTTCCTGACAGCTCAGGTGAGGTGACCGAGTGGTTAAAGTGATGGACTGCTTATCCATTGTGCTCTGCACGCATAGGTTTGAATCCCATCCTCATTGGAGGCATTTGGTCTTCACCTCTCCTTTATCGACAACCATCGCCCCCTTTGGTACAATAACAGCTCTAGCAATGTTGCTTCCTACAAACAAAAACCTTCTGAGAAATTCAGACCCCCTCATTGCTTTAAATAAAATGTCTAAATCCCACATTTCTAAAATGTTTTTCTCTAGTCCTGTATTTCTTAGCTTTTCTCTCAAAAGGTAACATCCTCATAATCTCCCCCAAACACCCTGGGACCTGCCCAAATTCTTAAAATACTCCCATCCTGAGCAAGGCCTCAACAGTGAACCAGAGCTAGTGTCTAGGCCAAGCTGTTCTGAAGGAGGCAACTCAAACATTTTCTCTCTGCTTCCCTTGGCAAAGTCTGACTGGGAAAAGAAAATCCCCCAAACTGAAAATTTTCTGCTGAAAAACCAATACTAGTCTTTTTGGGGACTTTGGTTTGAATGCATTATTATTATTCTCTTCTGATTTCTGAATCAGTTTTGTCATCCAGGTGTGTTTCCAGCTGTTGAGTTGTGGGGAGAGAGGCCAAGTCATGATGTCTCTACCCTTCTTTCATAGTTCCTTCCAACTTTCTAGAAAGCTCCTTTGCTAGGATGTGAGTCAAGCAGTGCCCATTGTTGCTGTGTTATCTCGGAGAAGTCTGCATTGCACACGGTTCCTGGGATAGTCCTTGGGAGTGTGGATCCCTTTCATGGGCCAGCAGCGAGTCTGGTTCCTCCATTGTCACACCTGAAAGGCTGGTGGTGGGCATTTCCCAACCTCATAACATATCTCAGTAACATACACAGAGCAAACTTCATAACTTCCCAGCCAATGCTACACACACAGACCAACACAATATTAATGTTCAACAGATCAAGACTTTTGAAATGATACCTCACCAGGCAGACTTTGTACAAACCGTATCATCATTATATGAGAGTGGTGAATATGGGGCTTTGAGGTGCTACTCTGAGCACAGCGTGCCACATCTGGGCTGACATTGCAATGGAGATGTACCCGTAGAGTCCATCTCCGCTAGGATAAAGATGGCAGCATGGCTGGCCTGGGTCATCTGACTTGGGCTCATGGAGCTAACGCTGAGGGGCTAAAAACTGTGGTGCAGATATTTGTGTTCACGCTGAAGCCTGGGTTCAGAAACCCTCACCCTCCTGGGGTGTCTGAGGTTGGGCGCAAGCCCATCTGTCTGCACTGTAATGTTATAGTCTTGCAGCCCAAGCCCCATAACCCCGAGTCAGCTGGCCGGGCTTTGAGACAGGTGCCCTGCGTGTTTTAATCACAGTGTAGACATAACATTAGGATACATCTACAGTGCAATGAAACACCATGGCTGGCCCATGTCAGATTAATCAGGGTCATGCGACTTGGTCTGTGAAGCTGCATTATACGTATCTCGGCTCAGGCTCTGTACCCTGCTCTAGGAGCCCAGAAGGTTGAGAGGGAGTTTAGCGAGTGGAAATGGTAAAACTGCAGTGAAGTATTACCCTGGACTCATGGCATTTCTCCATCGGTCTGTCTGCTTTGGGAGAGGGACTTAAACATGTCCTGCTGCAGTCGTTATTTCAAAGGGTGGGTTAGGATTTTCATTCTCAAACATGGCGCACAAAGTAGGACTCAATCCTCAGTGTAAATAAACAAGCTACCAACACATCAGGGATTCCAATAACAGCGGCAGGTATTCTCTGGGCACTGAGATTTTCCAAGGAGTTGGTGGCTCCTTTCTTTCCTCTTCCTGGAGAAAACTCAGCTTTTTATTCCATCCTTGATGATTCATGGGATAATAGCAGCAGCCTGAAGAAAGAGGAGAGGGAATATCTCACTGCCAGGGGTGAAGGTGGCCACGTCCCCTCTGTTTGACCATTGCCATTGCAGGAGAGAAGGTTTCAGTAGAATTGAATGCCCTGGCTCAGACAAGTGACACAGGAAGATTTTACTGTTCATGGATCCATGCAAAGGAAATTGTGTCTCTTTGTGAAAATGGGGAGGGAAATGAAACACCCACATGGTGGCGTCTAAGGCAGAAGGGACCCCTATAGGATTAGAACAGAATAAATTCTCAAGCAGCATGTTTCTTACTTTGCCCATCTGTCAATTTTGATGATTATCAATGGAAATATTTTGCCATTGGATTGTGTGTTTACACAGAAATTGACATTTACTAATAAATAAGTAATTCTTCCAAGCTTGCCTAGTCTTCCGGTGCTGAGTTTAGAAGGACAGAGTCACTCTTCCCCGTCCCCATGCCAGGCCTGGGCTCTCCATGCTGCCCACTTTCCGCAATGTTGGGATCCAACCCTGATTTCCCCTCAGACCTCTGCCCCCAACCCCCACTTCTGGGATCCCCTCCCCACACTGTCCAAATGCCATGCTTCTAGGATCCCTCCCCCTTGCCCTTCCTCCCCTCTGAGCAAAAGCTCTGCATTAGTCCCACACTGGGAATCAAACCCCCAGGCCACCTGGGTGAAAGCCAGAAATCCAGATCACTGGACCACATGGGACTGGGGTTGTGTTATTGATCTACTAAGCCAACCCCTCATGAGAGCAGCAGCGCCACCCAGCAGGGATTGCACACAGGGCTGCATTAACCCTTCAGGTGCTGAGGTTTTCCCTCTGTCCATTCCCAGTGCCTGTGATCAGGAAATAGACATCAGGGCTCCCAGGTGCTGCACAGACCATGACTGAGATCAGGACCCCACATTGCGCTAGGTGCTGTACAATCCCTGGCCAACACTGGGACACCCAAGGGGTTCCCCTCAATTTGCGTGAGCCTCTGCTGCCCAACTTCTTCTGACTCCCTCTGGATCACCCCCCCCACCGCAAAAAACCCACCTTTCCAAACAGTCCTCCTTTCCCTGCCCCCGAATTTTGCATGCACACCATGAGACCATCTCCTCTCTTCCTCCCGCCCCTCCCGCCGAGGTGAGCAGAGATGTAGGCTACTTCAGCCAGCAGAGTCAGCCCCAGCGACTCGCCCAGGGGCAGTGTTTTCAGACACAGAGAGGGAGCAGCTGGGAGCAGGGGGTGCTGGGAAGAAGGAGGCAGGAGAACAAAGCCCAGAACCCGGGGGAAGGGCAGCTCCTGGGGCGGGGCAGCTCCTGGGGGCGGGGCTCTGGCACAGGCAAGGGGCGGGGAAGCTCCTAGGGGAGGGGGTCTGGCACAGGCAAGGGGCGGGGCAGCTCCTGGCGGCGGGGCTCTGGCACAGACCAGGGGCGGATCAGCTCCTGGGGGTGGGGCTCTGGCGTAGCTCAGGGGTGGGGCAGCTCCTGGGGGTGGGGCTCTAGGTCAGCTCGGGGGTGGGGCAGCTCCTGGAGGCGGGGCTCTGGTACAGCACAGGTGTGTGGCAGCTCCTGGGGGTGGGGCTCTGGCACAGCCAGGGGGCGGTGCAGCTCCTGGGGGCGGGGCAGCTCCTCGGGGAGGGTCTCTGGCACAGCTCAGGGGCGGGGCAGCACCTGGGGGGCGGAGTCTGGCACATTGTGACGTGGAGCGCCGGCTGAGCAGCTGCTCCCTAGTTCTCCACGTGCTGCCAGCAGCGCTGGAGCTGCCCGAGCTGGAGAGGAGCCGCTGTTCTCAGCTGCAGCCAGGATCTGCCCCCAGCCCCGCTGGGATCCAGGTGGGAACAGATACTGGGGCCCGGGGGTTCCCCTTGGTGTGGCTGGCGGGGGGCAGGAGCGGAGGGGAGAAGCCGGAGCTGCAGGCATGGGAAGGGTGGGGGGACAGGCGGGGGGTTGGACGGTCTCTGTGCAGCCAGGAAAGTCCAGGAGGAGAGTGTGTGTGTGAGTGTCCAGGGCATAGGCATGTGCGTGCGTGAGCCCCGGCACCCCAATGCCATGAGCTCCGGCTAGGGAGGCTGCTCCTCCCCCTCCCGTGGAGGCTCCGGGGGAAGGGGAGGAGGCTGCGGTGGCTGCAGGAGGGTGTTCAGCCCCCCCCAGGAATGACCCGCTGTCGGCAGCTTGTGGTGCCTCCTCCACTGCGCTTTTCCCTGGGGGCAGCCTGCGCACAGCTGCGATCAGCTGTTTGCTGGGCAGGCTCCACTCAACTGCTCCGCTCTCCCTGCTCCTGCGGGGGCTGAGTGAGTCTCCCCCCAAACAGCCTCAGGGGTCGGGGTGGGCGGGGGGTGTGGGGCCAGCAGCCGCACAGCCCGCCCCTCTCCCTGGCGCTGCCCCACATTTCTCGGGGTGATGGCTCTGCCATGGCCTCCGCATGAATCGCTTCTCCCCACTCGCCAGGCTCGGCTCCAGCCACAGGAGCATCGGGTGCCCCAGGGAGCCCAGCTAGGCTGGGGCTGGCGGCAAGGGGAGGTTAGGGGGAGGGGAAGCTCCAGATTGCGGCAGAAGCCGTGGGGGCGGGGAAGGGGAGAGAAGCCGAGCTGGAGTGGGGGAGGAGAAGCCTCGGACTGGACTGGAGCCACGCTGGGGAGGGGCAGGGGGGAGGAGAAGCCCCGGACCCTGTAGGAGCTGCAGTGGGAGGAGGGAGGGGGAAAAGCGCCAAGCTGGGGAAAGGGAGGAGAAGCCACGCTGGGTTGGTGTTATATCCTTGGGGGCAGCCGGTTTAGGAAGAAATCACTTGAGGCCAGACAGCAGACAGTTAAGAAAACTACCATTTATTTACAGACACAGAGCTCGCCTAACCGGCCGAAGCTGGCTGGGCTATCCCCTAATAATCTAACTCCATTGCCATAGGAACAAAAACCATGACAACCAAATAAACAGCATTTTCCTCCCCCCCCAATAAGAACACCGCCCCTAAATAAAACACACACTAGACTAGAGAAAGAGGGTAGACTGCCTCCATTCCCGGCTAAACCCTGGAGATTATTTTGTCCCATAACTGTGGGTTCGCCCTAGCTAAAGATCCAGCCGATGAGGAGGCCTTCTGTCTCTAGGTGGATTATGGCAAACTTCTGGTGTTGTTGCACCTGAAAGTACCATGGGCTCAGGGTCTGCAGCACGAACAGGTGAGGAGGTGGTATCAGCTCGTGCTGGGCAAAGGGGTATCTCAGCCGCCGGCAGTAATGGAGGAGAACAGTCAAGATCAGGTGATTCGTGATTCAGTGTCTCACCAGAAGAGGTGAAGTCAAACCACTCAACTGCAGAGGTGTCTGAGGACTGGCATGACCTGGCAACAGCTGATCTACATGTCGCCGCCAGGTAAGATTGTCTGCAGTCCGGACTGTGTAGGAAACAGGTCCTGTTTGAGTGATGATCATGGCAGGGACCCATTTAGCTCCAGAAGTATAATTCCCAGCCAAAACTGGCTGTCCCGGGCTAAAGCTTCGGTCTTTTGCTCTGTGTGCACGTCTGATGACTTGATGTTGCTGCTGATGTTGCACAATTTGTTGGGGTTCAGAAGGTTTCAGCAGATCAAAGCAAGTGCGCAGCTGTCGTCCCATCATTAGAAAGGCCGGGGATGCCTGGGTGGTAGCATGAGGTGTGTTTCTGTAGGAAAGTAAGAAGGTATCCAGACGCTTTTGAGTGGAGTGTTGTCCCCTTGCTGATTTCAAAGCGTGTTTCATTGTCTGCACAAATCTTTCAGCTAATCCATTGGTGGATGGATGATATGGTGCTGACGTGATGTGGTGTATCCCATTTGCCTTCATAAAATTTTGAAACCCCTGAGAGACGAACTGCGGTCCATTGTCGCTCACAAGTTGTTCTGGGAGACCAAAACGACTAAAGAGTCCCCATACTTTTTAGATAGTACTCTCTGCAGTAGTGGACTGCATAATAGAGACTTCTGGCCATTTAGAATGTGCATCTACTGCCACCAAGAACATGCTTCCTTCAAGGGGGCCAGCGAAGTCAATGTGAATACGTTGCCACGGGTTTTCAGGCCAGTCTCATGGGTGTAGGGGTGTCCACTGGGGTGCATTCCTCATACCCTGACATGACATACAAGCTTTTGCTTTATCTTCAATAGCACTGTCCAATCCAGGCCACCAAAAATAGCTTTGTGCAATTTCCTTCATCTCCACTATTCCACAGTGACTGGAATGTAGCTGTTCTAACATCTGTGATCTCAGTGGTGATGGAATAATGACACATCTCCCGCACAACAAACAACCGGATTGGACTGATAACGCCGTCCTCCTGGACATGTAGGTAACAAGGTTGGGTGAGACCAGAGAGGTTTGTCGAGATTTTCATGCATCACCAGGTCCATAACTTGGGACAATACTGGGTCAACGCGAGTTGCCTTCTTTATCTGAGTAGCAGTGATGGGTGTATTCTCTACCTGTTCAAAGTAGACCATTTCCTTTTGGGCACTATCTTGATGTTTGACTGGCAAAGGCAACCCTGAGAGACCGTCTGCATTGCCATGCAGAGTGGATTTCTGATATTTGATTTCATATGTGTGTGCTGAAAGTAACAATGCCCAACGTTGCATAGGACTAGCAGCTAATGGAGGAATGCCTGTGTAGGGTCCAAAAATTGACGTCAGAGGTCGATGGTCTGTGAGAAGAGTAAACTTTCTCCCAAACAGGTACTGATGAAACTTCCGAATTCCAGAAAAAATTCCGAATGCCTCACATTCGATTTGGGCGTAGTTAGTTTCTGCTTTGCTTAGAGTGCATGAAGCAAAAGCAATAGGTCTCTCTTCTCCAGAAGGCATAATGTGTGACACGACTGCTCCCACTCCATAAGGGGAGGCATCGCAGGCCAATTGTAGGGGTAAGGATGGATCAAAGTGCGTTAGATTTTCAGAATTTAGCAATGCATCCTTAGCTTTGTTAAATGCAACATCACAGGCTTCAGTCCACTTCCAGGCCTTGTTCTGCCCCAGGAGCTCATGAAGTGGTTTTAGCAGTGTGGCTAACTGTGAGATGAACTTTCCATAATAGTTCAGTAGTCCTAGAAACGAGCGCAGCTGGCTTACATTTTGAGGTGGGGGAGCCTCCACAATAGCTTTAACTTTTGCAGGGGCCTTATAAAGACCGCAGAATCAATGATGTGTCCCAAATGTTCAAAAGAGGGCTTGAAGAATTCACACTTGTCTTTGCGAACTTGTAGGCCATACTCTTCCAGTCTTTGTAGGGTAGCCTCTAAATTCTTTAAGTGATCCTCTTCATTCCTTCCAGTGACCAGGATATCATCCAGATAGCACTGAACTCCTGACAAGCCTCACAAGATCTGGTCCATAGCTCTCTGGAGCAGACGTTATTCCGAAGGGTAGGCGACAGTATCGATAAAGCCCCTTATGAGTCACAATAGTCAACAGATCTTAGGACTTTTAATCAACGTGCATCTGTAAATATGCTTGCCTCAGATCAATCTTGCTGAACTTTTGTCCCCGAGCCAGGCCTGCGAAGAGGTCATCTATGCAGGGAAGAGGGTATTGCTCTGCACACAACACTGGGTTGACAGTGACTTTAAAATCACCGCAAATCCGGAGAGAGCCATCTTTCTTCACTATTGGAACGATAGGAGTGGCCCATGAGCTATGGGTAACTGGTATTAGGACTCCATTGGTGACCAGGCACTCCAGGTCTGCTTTGACTTTTGGCCTGATGGCATATGGCACAGTTTGGGCTTTCAGATATTTTGGTGGACTATCAGGTTTAATGTTCAATGTCATACTGATTTCTTCATACTTCCCAAATCATCTCCAAAAACAGCAGCATGTTTCCTTAGTATAGGGGTTAGACTGGTTTCTTCTTTAGTCATCCGGTGCACTTCTGCCCAGGTCAGCTGAATCTGCCCAAGCCAAGACCTACCCATTAAGGCTGGGTAGTTACCTCTCACCACAAACAGTGGCAATTTAGCAGCCTGTCCATTGAGCTCCACCTTAACATCAATAGTGCCCAACATGGGCACAGCTTCTCCGGTATATGTCTTCAGAACAGTTTTTGTTGCCTTAAGTGGAAGATGCTGTCGCTTGTCTTTATACACAGTTTCGGAGACCAGCAAGATGGCTGCACCGGTGTCCAGTTCCATGCGTATAGGTTTGCCATCCAATAACGGGGTTACCCCGTATTCATGTGAGCCCACCGCCAAAGACAAAACATGCAGTGGCACTTCCGCTTGCGATGAGGTGCCCTTCATCATCCTGGCTCTGCTCTAGGGTGTGCAGGGTTCCTCTTTTTGTCGGCCAGACCGCAGGCCTCTTTTTCTTTTGTTTACAGGCACACTCAATATGTCCCTTTTTGCCACAGTGTCGACACACCAGGTCCTTACACCTGCATTCTGATGCCTGGTGACCCGGCTTACCACAGCGGTAACATTCCTGACTCTGCACAGTTTTGTGGGTAGGTTCTTGTGACACTTTTTGCAGCCTAGGGGATGCACCGATGTATTGCGCCTCCCTTGTAGCCAGTTCCATGGATACAGCAATATCAACAGCCTTCTGTAATGTAAGCTGAGCCTCTGTCAGTAGGCGTTTCCGTATAGCTTCTCTGTAGAGGCCACACACTAACCTGTCACACAGGGCATCATTTAACATCTCTTTCAATTCACAGTGTTCTGCTAGCTTTTTTAAAATTGCTACAAATTGTACAACTCTTTCATTGTCTTTTTGGTCTCTTTTGTGGAACCGATATCTTTCAGCAACGACCAGTGGTTTTGGGGAAAAATGGGACCCCAGGATTTCCATCATAACACTGTAAGTTTTAGTCTCAGGCTTAACAGGGTGTAGTAAGCTGCGTAGCAGGGAGTAGGTTTTAGCTCCTACAACACTTAAGAATATGGGCACCTTCTTCACTTCTGTAATGTCATTTGCAATAACAAAAAGCTCAAAACACTCAGTATACGCAGGCCACTGCTCTATATTCTCATCAAAAGGTTCCAGTGGGCCGCTCAGAGTAGCCATGATTTTTAGTTTCTCTTTCACAGTCAGTGCAAACAAGCAGTTTTTTTGTTTGTTTGTTCTTTACCTTGACTTCTACTTCCTTCTCTTGCTGGAGCAGCACCGGAATCCCATCCTCGTCGCCACTTGTTATATCCTTGGGGGCAGCCGGTTTAGGAAGAAATCACTTGAGGCCAGACAGCAGACAGCTAACAAAACTACCATTTATTTACAGACACAGAGCTCACCTAACGGGCCAAAACTGGCTGTGCTATCCCCTAATAATCTAACTCAGTTGCCATAGGAAGAAAAACTATGGCAATCAAATACACAACAGCAGGCAACATGGCTTAGCTGGTTAAAACACCTGTTTTGTAAACAGGAGATTCTGGGTTCAACTCCCAATAGTGCTTTGTAGAGTGGCTTTTTGGGACACCTGCTATTGGCTACTGTCAGAGGACAAGATTCAGAGCTAGATGGACCTTTGGTCTAGCCCAGTGTGACTGTTTTTATGGTTTAAATTACACTCGCACTGAGGATAGAGTTACTGAAGGTTTGGGAGTTAGGAGCTGATAGATCAGTAGTCCAGTCCCCTCGCAGATGACCCCCTCCCTCTGGGACAGGGGCAGGTTTGAGCTCTCACACCAAATGCTTTTTGTGGCTGCCAGAATCAGTGGGCAGCTCGTTTAGTTTATGCCGAGGTTTGAGTCCTGCTTTGTGCACCGTGTTTGAGAATGAAAATCCTAAACCGCCCTTTGAAATAACGAATGCAGCAGGACGTGTCATTGTCCCTGCCCCAAAACAGACAGACCAATGGAGAAATGCCATGAGTCCAGGGTAATATTCCCGTGCGGTTTTACCATTTCCACTTGCTAAACTCCCTCCTGTACTGAGGCTGAGGCGAGACACGAACACTGCAACTTTACTGCAGCCCAAGATGCATGATCCTGATTAATCCGACACAGGCCAGCCGTGGGTGTTTCATTGCACTAAAGACGTAGCCTAATGTCATGTCTACGCTGCGATTAACACACCCAAGGCACCTGTTTCAAAGCCCGGCCAGCTGACTGAGGGTTATGGGGCTTGGACTGCAAGACTATAAAATTACAGTGCAGACATATGGACTTGAGCCCAACCTCTGAGACCCCACGAGGAGTGAGGGTTTCCAAACCCAGGCTTCAGTGTGAACTCAAATATCTGCACCACAGTTTTTAGCCCCACACCTTTAACTCCATGAGCCCAACTCAGATGACCCAGGCCAGCCATGCTACCATCTTTATCCTAGCAGAGATGGACTCTAAGGGTACGTCTCCACTGCAATGTCAGCCCGGGTGCGCACGCTGTGCTCAGAGCAGCACCTGGAAGCCCCATATTCACCGCTCTCATATAATGATGATACGGTTTGTACAAAGTCTGCCTGGTGAGGTATCATTTCAAAAGTCTTGGTTTGTTGAACCTTAATATCGTGTTGGACTGTGTGTGTAGCATTGGTTGGGAAGTTATGAAGTTTTGTTCTGTGTGAGTTACTGAAATATGTTATGAGGTTGGGAAATGCCCACCACCAGCCTGTCAGGTGTGACAATGGAGAAGTCAGACTCACTGCTGGCCCATTACAGGGATCCACACTCCCAAGGACTATGCCAGGAACCGTGTACAATGCAGACTTCTCCGAGATAGCACAGAGACAGTGGACACTGATTGACTCACATCGTAGCAAAGGTACTTCCTAGCAAGTTGGAAGAAACTATGGAAGAAGGGTAGAGACATCATGAGTTGGCCTCTCTCACCCACAACTCAACACCTGTAAACACATCTGGCGGACAAACACTGAACTGAAATAATTCAGAAATCAGAAGAGAAGAATAATAATACATTCAAATCAAAGTCCCGAAACAGACTAGTATTGGTTTTTCAGCAGAAAATTTTCAGTTTGGGGAATTTTCTTTTCCCAGTCAGACTTTGCCAAGGGAAGCAGGGAGAAAATGTTTCAGTTGCCTCCTTCAGAACAGCTTGGCCTAGACACCAGCTCTGGTTCACTGTTGTGGCCTTACTCAGGATGGGGGTATTTTAATTATTTGGGAAGGTCCCACGGTGTTTGGGGGAGATTATGAGGTTGTTACCTTTTGAGATAAAAACTAAGCAATACAGGACTAGAGAATTTTTTTTAGAAATGTAGGATTTAGACACTTTATTTAAAGTAAAGGGGGATTGGAATTTCAGGGAAGGTTTTTGTTTGCAAGAAGCAACATTGTTTGATCTGTCATTATACCAAAGGGAGAGATGGTTGTCTATAAAGGAGGGGTGAAGATTAAATACATCCAATGAGGATGGGATTCAAGCCCATACACGTGCAGAGCACAATGGATTAGCAGTCCATCACCTTAACCACTCGGCCACCTCATCTGAGCTACTAGGGCAGGGATAGGAGGAGAAATATAAGGCTGGCAGTGATAGGGACACTAAGGAATTTTTAAATACTAAGCAGAAGCAGGGTCTGAATGAGCTCCCCCCTCACGTCTAGAGATGAGCTGGGGAAAGACTTCAGGAACAGACCGTGTTTGCATAGACACATCTACTGTGCCTAGATATGCAGAATGCTGGGGCCACTTTCCCAAAATGAACAGTTTTGGTGGTGTTGGGTTACAAATCACTTTCGGATTGAGTGGAATGAAATGTTATTCTCCTTCCTGTATGAGTGCAGGGCAGCAGAACATACCTAGTCCATCCTCACTGAGGGGTAGGTGAGTGAAGAATGCCTTTTATTCGACTGTATAGAAGCAATTCAGGATGTCACCCTAAACCAGTGGTCCCCAAACTTTTCACATTGTGCCTTCTTATCTGTGTCTGCGGCCCCTCGGAAGCCGCGGTCGAGAACCAGGGCTGGGAGTGCGGCCGTTGCTTGCTGGGGAGAGGGGTGCAGAAACAGGTAAGGGTGTCGCAGCTAGGCCAGGGGCTCAGGTTAAGGGTAGGGTGGGTGAAGAACTGGGACAGAGTGGGACTGAGGGGTGCTCCCTCCTTGCCTTCCATGGGGGCTGGTTCGGGCCCTGAGGTGCCCCCATGAACGTTCCTCTGTGCCCCTGTAGGAGTTATGCCCCATATATTGGGGACCGCTGCCCTAAACTGACCCCTAGTCACTAAGCAGGGGCTAGTGATGCTAAATCCCAGGGACAGGGAGCTTTGCCAGAGTGGAGCCTGCAGGTCACATCATGGGGGGTGGACACATGCTCCGTGCTCTGGAACAGTTTTGAGCCAAACCCAGGCAGAGTCGTCATCAGTGTGACACCCCCCAGGGGACACTATCACTAGGGGAAGCCTCCTTGCCCTCAGTCCTCCTAGGACTGACCTTGGACTTTTCAGCACCCCTGTTCCACACCAGGAGCTTCCTGTAGTGAGTCACCTTAGCAGGACATCTGGGAAAGCCTTACACCCCTCACCCCAAAGGGGAGTCATGCACCCCCAACTTCCGCAATCACCAGTGACTCTCAGCCAGCGTTGTAAAACCAAAGGTTTATTAGTGGTCTGGAATCCAGCCTGGGAAAGTTCTGTGTTAGCACAGGAGGCAGGAAGAGTCAGCAACGTCCATCTTGGGCAGACCCAGAACTCAGACCCTGGGCTCTCCCATCGAGTCCCCAAACCAGCAGACTCCTTGCTTCCAACAGCCTAACTCAGCCAGGTCCTTTGTCCCTCTTTTCTCCTTTGTTCTGTTTCCCAGGCAACCTGCTCACCTGGCCTCCAGCTCTTTCTTTGTTCTCTGAAGGACATAAATCCACACTGTGTAGAGCGCAAGCATAGGAGTCTATTACACATAGCACTGGCGGAGTGTCCCCTTGCTTATTAGGCTCAGAGACACTGCAAATTAATTGAATACAATAGAGTATATACATTTTCCACAGGTGGGGGAAAGTGATGGGGTAGGCAGTTCCACACCCCGGGATAGGTTTTGTAGCAAGACAAAATAAGCACATTAGCCAATGGTTAACAGGTCACATAATGCCTCCACCCATGGTCTCAAGCTAGCAAGTTAACATTTCATTAAAACTTTGATAAAATGTTATTAGTATAAAATATATATGTTGAATTCTAATTTGGGGTCCATAAGAATGGAGCAACTCCTTTGATTGTCCAACAGGTACATTCCTAGGCGTTAAAGCAAAGAAACAGTGAAAGTATATGGCAATAAAGATTATTTTCTGTGTGTCTGAAGGCAAGGCATTGGTCCTTGGGAAGGGAGGTGGAAGGATGCCATTTCTTATACTAAGATGTGCCAACTCTTCATAACTCAAGCCTGGATCTGTAGAAAGAACATCTCCCTACAGAAGAAACAAACACAATAAAAACGGGGATTCTTTGTTCAATCTGCAACTTTGAATAAGACACAATTATTTAGTTCTTAGCTCCACCACCTGGCAATTTGCTGACCAGGCCTATCTTAGCAAGCAAGGTTTTCTGTTTACCCAGCTTTCTCTTAGCTGGTCACTATTTGCTAGGCCTCTGGTCCCTTGACCATACTCTGGACTTTGGGTCTGGAAAAAAGCTGGCACAATCCATAGACCAGGTTGTTCTATAAAATGCACATGGATTTTAACCCTTCACATCCAGTAATAGCAAAGTTCTTGGTTCAGGCTTGTAGCAGTGATGGAATAAACTGCAGGTTCACATCAAGTCTCTGGAGTCCATCCACAGCTGGGATGGGTCATTCAGTCCTTTGTATAGACCTTCAGTTTGTAGCAAAGTCCCTCCAGAGGTATGAAGCAGGGCTGAAGACAAGATGAAGATGACGCATCAGCCTTATATAGTCTCTTGCAGTGTGGTCCTTGCTTTCTTTGTCCCAAGGACACTCTATCCAGTACATGGCACAGAAAAACCTTGGAATTCAGAACACCCTTAACAAATTGGAGATTTGATCTTTTTGAGCCAAACTCCATGGTTGGGCCCCTCTCTCTAGACTGGACTGAAGTGAAACCCCAGAGCCAAACACTCCTACTGGGCAGTGCGCTCTCAACTTGAATGGTCAGATGCTGCTTAGTACTGTCAGAGCAGCTTTTGCTGGGGGATTTTCCCAGCACTTTCCAATAGCAGGAAAGTATGAAATCCCCATTTGACTGCTGGGGACAGAGCCCTAGAGTGGGGAGCAACTTGCCCAAAGTCCCCCAGGAAAAGGAAAAGAACCAGCAGTGGAACGAGTAGGAAACCCAGCAATGGAACTCAGGACTCCTGGGGGTGTGCTAGGGTGACGAGATGTCCCGATTTTATAGGGACAGTCTGAATTTTGGAGTCTTTTTCTTATCTAGAATCCTATTACTTCCCACCCCCTGTCCCAATTTTTCACACTTGCTGTCTGGTCACTGTAGGGTGTGCACATGTGTGGGTCCCAGCTGCTCTCTGCCCCCCTCATTGAAGCACATGTGCAGGGTTACTGCCCTGGGAACTGCAGGGCACCAGTGGACATGGGGTTGGCTGGAGGTAGGGTCTGGCTGCAGGGAGGGCAAGTGGTTCAGGACTGGCTGGCTTCAGGCAGGGGGGTGCATCAGGGGTTGGCTGGAGACAGGGCAGGGGATGCTGGGCTGGCTACAGACAGGGGGTGCCGGGCTGATGCAGGCTGGGTGTGTGTGGGGGCTGGCTGGCTTTGGGCAGGGCCACAGGGGGGTGCGGCAGGAGTTGGCTGGAGACAGGGCAAGGGGTGTGTCAGGGGCTGGCTGTGGGGCTGGTGGCAAGCAGGGCAGAGAGGACGTGGCTGGTACGGGCAGGGCAGAGGGTGCAAGTCTGGCTGCAGACAGGGGCTGGCTGCGGGCAGGCAGGGCAGGGGGTGCAGGGCTGGCTGCAGGCAGGGAATGGGGCAGGGCCGATGAAAGGATGTTTCACGCCCTAGGCAAAACTTCCACCTTGCGCCCTCCTCCCCCATGCCCCTACCCTGAGGTGCCCCATCTGTGGCAGCTTTCCCCCTCCACCCTGAGGCGCCCCTCTTGTGGCAACTCCCCTGCTCTGCCCTGCGGCACCCCCCTTGCCCCAGCTCACCCCTGCTCCGAGCATGAGCACCCCGAGCACGCCGTGGCCACTTCACTTCTCCTGCCTCCCAGGCTTGCGACGCCTAAGCCTGCCAGGCAGTCAAGCACCCTCCTCTGAGCCACAGCAGCCCTGACAGTTGACAATAGAGGCACCTTAACCCCTGAGTTCCTTCAATGTGTCCCCCTCCAGGGTCCAGCTCTGATCACCAGATACTTGGGGTATGTCTATACTACCTGCCGAATCAGTGGGCAGCGATCGATCCAGCGGGGATCGATATATCGTGTCTAGTGTAGATGCAACATATCGAGTGCTCTCCCCTCGACTGCTGTACTCCAGCTCGGTGAGAGACACAGGCAGAGTCTACGGGGAGCTGGAGCAGCCGACTTACCGCGACTGTGACATTATAAGTATAATCTAATATCTCATTGAAAGGTGACAGGGCCAGAAAGAGTTAATTAACTCACCTCACTGACTGACCTGACCCGTGGGTGAACCTTAAGAACTGGTTAGCAAGATATGTAAATGAACAGAGCTTTGAAATGCAAGTCTGCAGTGTTAGAGGTAGGAAGGGAGATGTTTGCTCAGGTCTTGTGATGTAAGCAAACGAGTCTTGTCTATTGCTAACGTTTCAATTCAAAGAGCAAAAAAATAATATTAACATTTATGATGAGACTTGAGTGAAATAGTATTATTGTCTATGTGTCTCTTTGAAGGTTGTGGTAACCTGTATTTGAAATGTTTGATGGATAAATTACCCTTTACTAATTGCCAGGATGTTTGGAAGGAGAGTTAAGCCTATTGTTTTCTCAGGCCGAAAGGCTGCTGGAAATGTATAAGAACCTGGGACACGATCCTTCTTCATCTCAGATCTGCTTTGGGTTTCAAGAGGGGGAAACCTTAAGCCACAAGGATTGAGATCCCCAGTCATTGACTAGAGCCACCCTGAATATGGAAATTGGACTATAACCTAAGGACTTTTGGCAACTAAAAGCTCATCTCTGCTATGAATCTGAACCTCAAGAATTGAATTCAAGTCTATATGTCTATTAATCTTTTAACTAACACCCTCTCTTTTTTCTTTTCTAATACATTTTAGCTTAGTTAATAAGAATTGGCTATAGCATGTATTTTGGGTAAGATCTATGTTATAATTGAACCTGGGTATGTGGCTGATCCTTTGGGATCGGAAGAACCTTTTCTTTTATTGCTTGAAGTAAGATTTTCAGAAATCATCATCATATCTGACAGGTGTGTCTGGATGGAGGCCTGAGGCTGGGTACTTTACGGGAACTGCGTGGTTTAAACTTCTAAGTAACCAGTGAGGTACTACAGAAGCTGTTTTGTGCTGGCTTGGTAAATCTAAGTATTGAAATAACCACCAGCATTTGGGATTTGTCTGCCCTGTTTTGTTTGCAGTTCACCCTGATCAAGTGACCTCAGCTGGCTCCTACAGGCAGCACTGTCACACCTACATCCAGGCTGTAGAGGTCCGAGGGATCTTAGGGGCTTGGGGTGCACAGATAGCTATATCCAGGCCGTAGGGGTCCCTTAGGGGCTTAGAGAGTTTTGAGGGGGACACAGATACCAATCTCCAGGCTCTAGGGATCCCAGGGGGCTTAGGGGGTTCGTGTTGGGCACAGATACCTGCGTCTAGGCTGGAGAGGTTCCAGGGGGCTTAGGGGGGTTGTGGGGACCTCAGATTACTATGTCGAGTCTGGAGGGGTCCCATCGTGGCCTGGGGGTTTGTGGGGGGCACAGATACCTGCGTCTAGGCTGGAGGGGTTTTGGGGGTCTTAGGAGGGTTGTGGGGGAACAGATCCCTATATCCATGCTGGAGGGGTCCTGTCGTGGCTTAGGGGATTCGTGGGGTCAGAGATACCTACGTCTAGGCTGTAGGGGTCCCGTGGGGGATTAGGTGTGTTGGGGGGGAAAAGATACCTACATCCTGATTGTCGGGGGCCCTGGGTAGCTTAGGCGGTTTGTGGGGGTCACAGGTACAAACATCCATGCTGTAGGGGTCCCGAGTGTCTTTGTGGGGCTCTGGGGGTCACAGATACCTACCTACAGGCTGGAGGGGTCCTGTGGGTCTTAGGGGGTTTGTGGGGCATACAGATGCCTACATCTGGGCTTGTGGGTTCCCTGGGGGGCTTAGAGGTTTGTGGGGAGCACAGATACCTTTATCCAGACTAGATGGGTCCCAGAGGGACTGGGGGTTGTGGGGGTCACAGATACCTATGTAAGCAAAAGTAGGATGAACTCTACCCTGACATCTGATGGTGAATTATGGCGAGTGTGAAAAATAATTTCAGGCGCTGATTCTGTTTGCATAGACACACCCACCCCGCCTGACACGGCCACGGCAGCTTGGGATGGTTGCTTTGGCAGCTGTGGTATCCCCAGTTTATTTGTTGTTGGGGCGTGAGATGTGGAGTGTTGTCACCCTGATTGTGTGGATGAGGAACTGTGAAACTGCTTTGAGACAGGGATTCTCACCATCAACTGAGTGGCACTCGCTATACAAGGGAGTGTGCTCCTTGGATGAGCCAGAAACACTAATTGCACCTTTTTATCTTTTAACAGTTGAATAGCAGAGCTGATTTTTGATTTTCTTACAAATTGAAGTTTCAGGTTCCTCACCTGAAATCACTAAAGAGTTGTGCCTGCTAGTGGGGGAGTCTGAAGTTATATTGCGGAGCAGAGGAACTGATGGAGAGAAGCAGTTTGTGGGATGGTTGGAGTGGCCCATGGAGTGAGGTGAGCAGAGCAGTTTTTGGGGACAGCTGGAGCAGATCACAGGTCAGCTGGAGGAGCAGAGCAGCTGGTGGACTGAGGTGAGCAGTTTGTGAGGAAGGCAGAAGCAGAATCCCAAGGAGAGGCGAGACAGTCGGCAGTGGACCATTAAGGTGCCCCTTTCTACCCAGGCTAGCAGGGGGAAAAGCCCTGCAGATAGACTCTTGAACTCTGGGGCTGGGGGTGATTTTGGGGTTGCTGGACTCTTGAAACATTTGAGGTATTGGACTTTGGAGTCTTGGGGTGCTTAGGGGATTGCTGGACTCAGGAGCCCAGGGAAAAGGACACTGCCTAGTTGAGATGTTTTCTCAATTTAATTCTATGTTGTTTATCTCATGTTATTAAACATTTTCTGCTACACCCAGACTCTGTGCTTGCGAGAGGGGAAGTATTGTCTCTTTGAGGCACCTAGGGGTGCATATGTAAATTTTTCCCAAGTCACTGGGTGAGGGCTCGAGCTGGTTTGCATTACGTTGTAGGGAAGGGACCCCTATGTATTGAACCCAGTCCTTGCTGCTGTCAGTTCAGCTTGGCAGAAGGGTTCCACCTACGTCCAGGCTGTAGGGGTCCCTGGGGGGCTCAGGGGTTTGGTGGGGGGCACAGATACCTACGTCCAGGCTGCAGGGGTCCCAGAGGAGCTTAAGCGGTGTCACGGAGTGTGGTGGAATCCGGCCCTGCACCCCTCTTCCTGGGACACACAGTGACTCAGCCAGCCACTAAAGCAGAAGTTTTTTTTAGCCAACAGGAACAAAAGATACAGCAGAGCTTTTGGGGACAACCAGGACCCCTCAATCGAGTCCATCTGGGGGTTCAGGAAGCTTAGTTCCCAGTTTGGGTTTCTCTGAATTCCAACAACCCAGCTCCAAACCAAAACTGAACTAACTCCCTCCAGCCGGCCCCTTCCTGTGTCCAGCTTCCCGGGTAAAGGTTCTGACCCCCTCCCCCCTGCCTAGCTTGAGTTACAGGCTTAGGTCCTGTCCCTCACCTAAAGTCACCCCCTGCTGTCCCATCCCCCACACTGACAGTCCCTTCTCCATCACAGTAATGCCCAGAGCATTTCCCGCATGGAGCAACAGTGACACCGTGTGGCCATGCAGGGTAATGCATAGAGCATCACACTACGTAGAGGCTGTAGAGATCCCTGGGGGCTAGGGGTCATGGGAGGTACAGATAGCTACGTCCAGGCTGGAGGCATTCTGGGGGGCTTAAGGGGGTTCGTAGCATCACAGATACCTACATCGAGGCTGTAGGAGTCCCAGGGGGGCTGTGGGGGTACAGATACTTATATCAAGGCTGGAGGGGTCCTGTGGGATATAGGGGGTTTGTGGGGGGCACAGATACCTAGGTCCAGGCTGTCGGTGTCCTGGGGAGATTAGGCGGTTCACTGGGGGCTCAGATACATCCAGGCTGGATGTGTCCCGAGGAGCTTAGGGGGCTCGTGGGGTGCTCAAACACCTGTGTCCAGGCTGTAGGGACCCCTGGGGGCTTAGGGGGTTCGTGGGAGTCACAGATAGGTACGTCCAGTCTGAAGAGGTCGCTGGGGCATTTAGGGGCATTGTGGGAGCACAGATACCTGTGTCCAGGCTAAAGGGATAGTAGGGGTACTTAGGGGATCAGAGCAGACACAGATACCTAGTCCAGGGTCTAGGGGTCCCGAGGGGATTGGGGGTTGAGGGGGGAAGAGATACCTACATCCTAGCTTTAGGGGTTCTGGGTGGTTTAGGAGGTTCGTTGGAGTCACAGATACCTACATCCAGGCTGTAGGGGTTCCTGGGGCGTTAGGGGGTTTCTGGGGGTCACAGATACCTACATGCAGACTGGAGGGCTCCTGGAGGGCTTAGGAGATTTATCGGGAGCACAGATACCAACGTCCTGGCTGTAAAGGTCCCTGGGGAGCTTTACAGGTTTGTGGGGGACACAGGTACCTACGTCCAGGCTGTAGGGGTTCCCGTGGCGATTAGGGGGTTTATGGGGGGCACAGATACCAACGTCCTGGCTGTAGATGTTCCTGGGGCGCATAGATCAGCTGTGGTCGCACATAACCCTGCATCCAGGATGTCGGGGTCCCATGGGGGATTAGGGGGTTCGTGGGGAGCTCAGATACCTATGTCCAGGTTGGAGATGTCCTGGGAAGTATTAGGGAGTTTCTGGGGTGCACAAATACCTATCTCCAGGCTGTAGGGGTCCCTGTGGGCCTTAAGGGTTTGTGGGGGACAGAGATAACTATCTCCCATCTTTAGGGGTCGCTGGGGAGGCTTAGATGGTTTGTGGGAGGGGCAAATACCTACGTCCAGGCTGGAGAGGTCCCTGGGGGGCTTATAGGGTTTGTGGGTGGCACAGATACCTACATCCAGGCTAGAGGGGTGTCTGGGGGCAGTTGTGGGAGCACAGATACCTAACTTCAGGCTATAGGGGTCCCAGGGGTGCTTAGAGGTCGGAGCGGGCACAGATACCTAAGTCCAGGCTGTAGAGGTCCCAAGGGGATTGGTGGTTCTGGGTGGCAGATATACTTACGTCCAAACTGGAGGTCTCCCTGTGGGTTTAGTGCATTTGTGGGGGTCTCAGATACCTACGTCCAGGCTGTAGGGGTACTGGGGGGCCTTAGGGGATCGTGGGGGGCACAGATACCTAACTTCAGGCTATAGGGGTCCCAGGGGTTCTTAGGAGGTGGGGAGCACAGATACCTATGTCCAGCCTGTAAGGGTCCCCTGGGGGGCTTAGGGGGTTCGTGGGGAGCTCAGATACCTATGTCCAGGTTGGAGATGTCCTGGGAAGGATTAGGGAGTTTCTGGGGTGCACAAATACCTATCTCCAGGCTGTAGGGGTCCCTGTGGGCCTTAAGGGTTTGTGGGGGACAGAGATAACTATCTCCCATCTTTAGGGGTCGCTGGGGAGGCTTAGATGGTTTGTGGGAGGGGCAAATACCTACGTCCAGGCTGGAGAGGTCCCTGGGGGGCTCAGGGGTTTGGTGGGGGGCACAGATACCTACGTCCAGGCTGCAGGGGTCCCGGAGGAGCTTAGGGGGTGTCACGGAGTGTGGTAGAATCCGGCCCTGCACCCCTCTTCCTGGGACACACAGTGACTCAGCCAGCCAGTAAAACAGAAGGTTTTTTTAGCCAACAGGAACAAAAGATACAGCAGAGCTTTTGGGCACATCCAGGACCCCTCAATCGAGTCCATCTGGGGGTTCAGAAAGCTTAGTTCCCAGTTTGGGTTTCTCTGAATTCCAACAACCCAGCTCCAAACCAAAACTGAACTAACTCCCTCCAGCCGGCCCCTTCCTGTGTCCAACTTCCCGGGCAAAGGTTCTGACCCCCTCTCCCCTGCCTAGCTTGAGTTACAGGCTTAGGTCCTGTCCCTCACCTAAAGTCACCCCCTGCTCTCCCATCCCCCACACTGACAGTCCCTTCTCCATCACAGTAATGCCCAGAGCATTTCCCGCATGGAGCAACAATGACACCGTGTGGCCATGCAGGGTAATGCATAGAGCATCACACCTACGTAGAGGCTGTAGAGATCCCTGGGGGCTAGGGGTCATGGGACGTACAGATAGCTACGTCCAGGCTGGAGGCATTCTGGGGGGCTTAAGGGGGTTCGTAGCATCACAGATACCTACATCGAGGCTGTAGGAGTCCCAGGGGGCTGTGGGGGTACAGATACTTATATCAAGGCTGGAGGGGTCCTGTGGGATATAGGGGGTTTGTGGGGGGCACAGATACCTAGGTCCAGGCTGTCGGTGTCCTGGGGAGATTAGGCGGTTCACTGGGGGCTCAGATACATCCAGGCTGGATGTGTCCCGAGGAGCTTAGGGGGCTCGTGGGGTGCTCAAACACCTGTGTCCAGGCTGTAGGGACTCCTGGGGGCTTAGGGGGTTCGTGGGAGTCACAGATAGGTACGTCCAGTCTGAAGAGGTCGCTGGGGCATTTAGGGGCATTGTGGGAGCACAGATACCTGTGTCCAGGCTAAAGGGGTAGTAGGGGTACTTAGGGGATCAGAGCAGACACAGATACCTAGTCCAGGGTCTAGGGGTCCCGAGGGGATTGAGGGTTGAGGGGGGAAGAGATACCTACATCCTAGCTTTAGGGGTTCTGGGTGGTTTAGGAAGTTCGTTGGAGTCACAGATACCTACATCCAGGCTGTAGGGGTTCCTGGGGCGTTAGAGGGTTTCTTGGGGTCACAGATACCTACATGCAGACTGGAGGGCTCCTGGAGGGCTTAGGAGATTTATCGGGAGCACAGATACCAACGTCCTGGCTGTAAAGGTCCCTGGGGAGCTTTACAGATTTGTGGGGGACACAGGTACCTACGTCCAGGCTGTAGGGTTCCCGTGGCGATTAGGGGGTTTATGGGGGGCACAGATACCAAAGTCCTGGCTGTAGATGTTCCTGGGGCGCATAGATCAGCTGTGGTCGCACATAACCCTGCATCCAGGATGTCGGGGTCCCATGGGGGATTAGGGGGTTCGTGGGTAGCTCAGATACCTACGTCCAGGTTGGAGATGTCCTGGGAAGGATTAGGGAGTTTCTGGGGTGCACAAATACCTATCTCCAGGCTGTAGGGGTCCCTGTGGGCCTTAAGGGTTTGTGGGGGACAGAGATAACTATCTCCTATCTTTAGGGGTCGCTGGGGAGGCTTAGATGGTTTGTGGGAGCGGCAAATACCTACGTCCAGGCTGGAGAGGTCCCTGGGGGGCTTACAAGGTTTGTGGGTGGCACAGATACCTACATCCAGGCTAGAGGGGTGTCTGGGTGCAGTTGTGGGAGCACAGATACCTAACTTCAGGCTATAGGGGTCCCAGGGGTACTTAGAGGTCGGAGCGGGCACAGATACCTAAGTCCAGGCTGTAGAGGTCCCAAGGGGATTGTGGGTTCTGGGTGGCAGATATACTTACGTCCAAACTGGAGGTCTCCCTGGGGGTTTAGTGCATTTGTGGGGGTCTCAGATACCTACGTCCAGGTTGTAGGGGTACCGGGGGGCCTTAGGGGATCGTGGGGGGCACAGATACCTAACTTCAGGCTATAGGGGTCCCAGGGGTTCTTAGGAGGTGGGGAGCACAGATACCTATGTCCAGCCTGTAGGGGTCCCCTGGGGGGCTTAGTGTGTTGTGGGGGTAAAGATACCTACATCCTGGCTGAAGAAGTCCTCAGGGGGTTCGTGTGGGTCAGAGATACCTACGTCCAGGCTGTAGGGGTCCTGGGGGGCTTAGGGGGTTTCTGGAGGTTACAGATACCTCCGTGCAGACTAGACAGGTCCCGTGGGAATAGGAGGTTTATGGGGTGCACAGATGACAACTTCCAGGCTGTACAGGTCCCTGGGGGGCTTAAGGGGTTGTGGGGGGCACAGATATCTATGTCAAGGCTGGAGGGGTCCCTGGAAGACTTAGCGGTTCATGGGGGTACAGATACCTACGTCCAGCTGATTTTTTCCCTGGGGGCAGCCTGAGCGCAGCGGTCATCAGCTGTTTGCTGGGCAGGCTCCGCTCAGCTGCTCCCCCCTCCCTGCTCCTGCGGGAGCTGAGTGACTCCCCTCCCCAAACAGCCTCAGGGATCGGGGTGGTGGGGGGTGTGGGTTCAGCAGCAGCACAGCCTGCCCCGCTCCCTGGGGCTGCCCCCCACCTCTCAGGCTGATGGCTCTGCCCTGGCCTCCGCGTGAATCACTGCTCCCTGCCTGCCAGGTTCAGCTCCGGCTACAGCAACATCGGGTGCCCCAGGGAGCCCAGCTAGGCTGGGGCTGGGGGCAGTGGGAGGATGGGGGGAGGATAAGCTCCAGATACCGGGAGAGGCGGAGGGGAGGAGAAGAGCTGAGCTGGAGTGGGGCAGGAGAAGCCCCGGGCTCCTGCAGGAGCTGCAGTGGGATGGAGAAGCGCCAAGCTGGGGCAGGGGAGGTGGGGGGAGAAGCCCAGACGCCAGCAGGAGCTGCACTAGGGGATGGTGAAGGAGGAGAGGAGCCACCCTGGGGCAGGAAGGAGAAGCCCTGGACCCTGGCAGAAGATGTGGGGCTGAAGTCCCTGGCTCCGGAGCCCCAGCCACCTTAGTGGCAAAAGGGTCAGGGCTTCAGCCTTGCAACCACTCTGTGTGGAGCTGGCCTGAGCCCCTCTCGCTCCCATCCCCCCTGTGGAGCTGGTTCCCACTCTCCGGCTGTGGAGAAATTCAGCCCCAATCTCCCCATGTTGGGATCTCCATTTCCCCCACCTGTCACCCAGCCATGAATGGATTTAACCCGGAGGCAGGATCAGCATTGGCCCCATTTGGCAGGTGGGCTCTAGGGCACGGAGAGGTGCAGTGACTTTCCCAAGGCTAAGCAGGGAGTCTGTGGCAGAGCAGAGACTCAAACCCAGAACACCTGAGCCTGAGTCCTATGCCTTAACCACAATGCAACCTTCCCACCGAAGGAGAGGGAACCTCCTCTGCTACTTTGAGTGTGTGGGTGGGAGCAGCCACTAGACAGAGCTGCCAGGAGGTGGGGGGGTGGATAGTTGGGGAGGTGATCAGTGGGTCTGGGGGTCTCTGGAGGGGATGGTCATGGGACAAGGAGCAGGGGGGTTGGATGAGGGGTGCCTGTCGGGGGGTGGAGCAGGGTTGGGGCAGGCAGGGAGCAGAGGGAGTTGGATGGGTCGGGAGTTCTAGGGGTCCTGTCAGGGGGCAGGGAGCGGTTGGATAGGAGTTGGAGTTCCGGGGGTCTATCTGGGGGCAGGGGTGTGGATAAGAGTCAGGGGGACAGGTAGGGGGCAGGGTTCTAGGGAGGCAGTTACTGGAGGGGGGGTCTCAGGAGAGGGACCAAACCCTGGGATAGGCTTTGCAGCAAGACAAGATAGCACAGTAGCCAATGGTTAACAGGTTACATAATGTCTCCACCCTTGGTCTCAAGTTAGTAAGTTAACATTTCATTAACACTTTGATAAAATGTTATTAGTATAAAATATGTATGTTGAATTCTGATTTGGGGTCCATAGGAATGGAGCAACTCCTTTGATTGTCCAACAGGTAGTTGGACCAACAGGAGTTAAAGCAAAGAAACAGTGAAAGTATATGGCATTAAAGATTGTTTTCTGTGAGTCTGAAGGCAAGGCATTGGTCCTTCGGAAGGGAGGTGGAAGGATGCCATATCTTACACTGACGTGCCAATTTTTCATAAACTCAAGGTTGGATCTCTGGGAAGAACGTCTCCCTACAGAAGAGACTGACACAATAGGAACAAGGATTCTTTGTTCAATCTGCAACTCTGAATAAGACACAATGATTTAGTTCTTAGCTCCAACACCTGGCAATTTGCTGACCAAGCCTATCTTAGCAAACAAGGCTTTCTGTTAACCCAGTTTTCTTTTAGCTGGTCACTACTTGCTAGGCTTCTCGTCCCTTGACCCTACTCTGGACTTTGGGTCTGGAAAAGAGCTGGCACAATCCATAGACCAGGTTGTTCTATAAAATGCACATGAACTTTAACCCTTCACGTACAGTAATGGCAAAGTTCTTGGTTCAGGCTTGTAGCAGTGATGGAATAAACTGCAGGTTCAAATCAAGTCTCGAGTCCATCCACAGCTGGGATGGGTCATTCAGTCCTTTGTATAGACCTTCAGTTTGTAGCAAAGTCCCTCCAGAGGTATGAAGCAGGATTGGAGACGAGGCATCAACCTTTTGTAGTCTCTTGCCATGTGGTCTTTGCTTTCTTTGTCCCAAGGACACTCTATCCAGCACTTGGCATAGAAAAACCTTGGAGTTCTGTCCATAGGCAGGTCCCTGCATACCTTGCTGAGTCACAAGGCGTATCTGCCTTCTCTCAATGGGTCGATTGTATAGCTGATGGTCCTTAATGGGCCATCAGGCAGGCTAGGCAGAACTGACACCAACTTGTCTAACTGGGGTGTTCCCCGGAAGCAGAGCACAAGTTTGAAATAGGGACAGCGTAGAGCCAATATTCATAACATCAACTACAAAAATGATACACATCTAGAGATAGCATAATTATAATCAACCAATCAGAACCTCTCCATAGACCCCTTACACAACAACCTTTCTACAATTTTGGTTGCAAATATAGAACAGTGGTTGCAACGGTGATCTATACAGTTACAGATTGTGTCAATAATGTCACAGGAGGTGACACGGCGTCAGTGAGACTGATACTGGAATACTGCCTCCAGTTTTAGTGACCTCATTTGAAACAGATGTTGTGAAATTGGAGCTGGGGCAGCAAAGAGCCACCAGATGTTCTGAGGGCTTGAGAAAAATGCCTTCTAGTGAGCTATTGAAAGACCTCAACCTTTTTAGCTTCTCAAAAGAAGATTGAAAGGTGATTTCATTGAAGTGTTGAAATACCTTAATGGAGAAAAAAGATTGGGTGTTAAAGGGCTCTTTAATCAAGCAGAGAAAGACATAACAAGACCCAATGATTGGAAGATGAAAAGAGACAAATTCATGTTACAACTAAGCCCCAAATAGTCAACAGTGAGGATGATTCACCACAGGAACAAGCTACCAAGGAAAGTGGTGGATTCAGCATCTCCTGATGTCATTCAATGAAGACTAGATGCCTTTCTGGAATGTGTTTGCCCCAAAGTAGCTCTTGTGTCATACAGGAGGCCTGTGATATGCAGGGGGTCAGATCAGATGCTCTAATGGTCTCTTCTGGCCATAAAGTCAACTAATTTCTGAAAAACTGAGTGTAGCATTGGGAACAGTGTCTGATGTTTTCCTCTCTAGCCGACTTGCTGCCTAGAATGAACGCTCCTTGAGTGGGGCGATCCACAGGGAGTAGCTCAAACCTCCAAAGTGCCTGGTCTGGGGCAGGACATTGGCACAGCAAGGGAGAGGGTGACAGTGACATCACAAAGGCCTTTTGCAGGACCTCTGACTATTGGTCCAAGGTGGTGGGGAGGTGGTGACCTCACAGAGAGATGGTGACATCAGCCAGGTAGGACAGGGGCAAGGGGCCAGGGAAACCTCAGAGACCCCTGTGGCTTTGCTTCAGCAAGTCTCCTTCTCCAGGTCTCTCTTTGAGGACTGAGAGAGTATTCGGGTTCACGGACGTGAGCGCCAGGAGGAACCTCTTTCGAGTTTTCTCCTTCCCTTGTAGTGATTTTACTAGAAAACAGCTGTCCCTCTTTAGATGGTAAGAAACCTGTTCAGTCTGATCCATCTGGTGACAGTTGAATTCTAGGCATGGAAAACATGAGCTTAAGGAGGCAGAATTTTATTCCCCACCTGGGATTTTGTCCGTTAGAATCACTGGGGACATTAGGGTTTGTCCTTTTTGTTTCACCTTTTCCTCCACCCCTCCCTCCCTCCCTCCTTTCTCTTCCTCTCTTGCTTTTCTCTTTTCTCCTGTTCCCCTCCTAACAGCAGGAGAGGTGTGTGTGTGTGTGTGTGTGTGTGTGTGTGTGTGTGTGTGTGTGTGTGTGTGTGTGTGTGTGTGTGTGTGTGTGTGTGTGTGTTGCGGGGCAGTGCTCTGCAGCTCTCACTGTGGAAGGTCCACCCAGAAATGTGGGGCTGAACTAGGGCTCGGGCAGTGATCCCCACCAGTGACCTGGGCCATCCTTTGGGCTCTTTGGTGAGAAGCCTCAGCCTCCCGTCCTCAGTCTCTACCCTGATTGGCTGAGCAGGGGGTTATTGACAGGGAGGAGACTCTGATCCTTGTTGTTCTCCTTTAAGACCAAGGAAATAAGTCAGAACCAGTTCTATGTTTGATGAGTTTTGCTGCTGCTCTGCATTAATTGTCTCTGAGCAGTTCATGATTCTCTCTAATATTGCAGTTCTCCTCAAATACTTGCTGAATAATTACTGTCACTGTCGTAGGTCTGGAGCTAATCTGAGAGTACTTTATTCAGGTCATTCAATGTCTGAAATTCAAGATCCGTTGGTTAGTTTGAAAATCAGGGCTCTGGGGGCCTAGTCCCAACTCTGCCTCTGGCTGGGTGTGTGACCTAAGACAAGTCAATTCTCCTTTCTCAGCCTTAGCTTCTCCCTCTTTCAAGTAGGGATAATAATTATCCGCTCCTACCTACCTCACGGTGCATGGAGGCAGGGCTGGCTCTAGGTCTTTTGCCGCCCCAAGCAAAACAAATTTTGGCTGCCCCCACCCCAGCCCTGGGCCCCCCACACACGCTCCCCTGCTGCCCAAACCCTGGGCTCCCCTCCCACCTGCACCCCCTTGCACTCCAATTCTGGGCCTCCTCCCAACCGCATCCCCCTGCCATCCCAGCCCTGAGCTCTCCCCTCCACACACCCCGTGCTGCCCCAGCTCTGGGCTCTCCCCTCCCCACCCAGCAGTGCTCCCCCACCCACACACCCCCTGCTGCCCCAGCTCTGGGCTCTCCCCTCCCCACCCAGCAGTGCTCCCCCACCCACACACCCCCTGCTGTCCCAGCCCTGGGTTCTGCCCCCTCCACTTGCACCCCCTCCCGCCCCAGCCCAGACTAACTGGCTGTGTGACCTGAGACAATTCAATTCTCTTTTTCAGACTGAGCTTCTCCATCTTTCAAGAAGGGATAATGATGATCTACTCCTACCTACCTCACAGTGGGTGGAGGATGGGGATCCATTGGAGAGTGTCACTAGGAGTAGGGCATAATATGAGGTGTCCTATCACGTTTACTCAGAGCAGATTAACACATAATAGAATAGCTGAAAGAGTCTATTATATTTGTTTTTTTATTTTGAAATTGGTAAAAGCAGCAACAACTTAGCTCAGACTGAAGCATCTGATCTAATGTTCGAGCTTTAAGTGTCTCCTCTTTGCGTGTGATGAGACAATTTAACACACTGTGACAAACAGAAGATGATTTTGTTTTCAACAAAATACTTTTGCAAAGAAATTTCATCCCACTTGTTATGATTTTGAGAAACAAACCAGTTTAGTCTGAATGGGATTTTCTGACAAAAACGGTTTCAATGAAATTTCCCCACCATCTCGATTTCAAGGCTCTATCCCTACCTCTAGGGGAGAAGGGGACGGTTTGTCCTTTAGAACAGGAGTCAGGACCAGTGGCTTCTCTTTCTGGTTCTGCCACCACCTTTCTGTGTATGCCCTTGGGTAGGTCACTTCCCTTCTCTGTACCTCAGGCTCCTCCCCATCTGTCCAATGGGAACAGGGACAGTTCTCAAACTCTGGGAAGTCATGAGCCTGAGTGAGTTAAGGGGCATTAAAGCCATGTGTAAAGGAGAAAGGGGAGTTTCACAGTGTTTAGCACCAAGGAATTCTAAAGTTTGCTAAAGTGTCTAGTCTGCGGAAACAAGAAATGGTCAGGGCCTAACTTTTTTAAAGCCAATTCAGGGATGTGAGTCCCTGTCTTTTAGGTACCTGGGTTTCTTTGCCAGCAGGAGAGATGAGGTTCCTGCCTCCATTTTTGAGGCCTAAACAAACCAGGTGTTGTGCCACAGTTCTCGTCTGAGATCCCCGAAAAAGAACATCTTCCCATCCATGAACAAGACAGGACCTAACATGCTAATTACATTTTAATATGACAAAAGCCTCCTCAAACCCAGTGTCACAATCACTGGAATGATTTTGCCTTGATATTTTACCAGCCGCAGACACAAAGCGAGTTAAATTACCGTTTCTGTTCAGAGTCAGTGCACACACAAGAATCCGGAGGCTTTTCATTCCTTAGGTTCTGCTGCCATTTCATTTCTGTCCTCTTCCAAGATTGATCATTGTGCAAAGCAATGTTTGGCCTTGGGAGTGTCCCCTCTGGTCCTGCCTGCTGCCTATGGGCAATTTAAAAGGGCCCAGGGAGCCCCGCCGCCACCACCACCAGCCCAAGGGGGCTAAGGCAGCTTTCTGCTTGCCCTCGCTCCGTGTGGCACACAACCCTTGGAAGCAGCTGGCATGTCACTGCAATCCCTGGGGTGTGTGTGGAGGGGTCTCCCCGAGTGCCAACTCTGCCTTCTGTGGCAATGGGTACAGGTTGCTTTTGGGAAATGCCCAAGGTAAATGCTGCACTCCTCACCCTCTCCTGCACCCCTCACACCCTGCTCCAACTCAAACCCCATATCCGCACCCAAACTCCCTCCAGGACCCTGCCCACCACACCCACTCCTGCACCCCAACCCTCTGACTGAGCCCAGACCCTGCACCCAAAGTCTTTCCTAGAGCCCAACCCCTCTCCTTCCCACACACAAACTCCCTCCCAGAGCCTTACACAGGTGTGGGGTGGGGCAGGACTTGGTCCCATTCTGAGCACCACCAAAAATTATACAAACCCGCCAGCTCTGTCCAGCCCAACCTTCTGCTGATGCACCTCAGCCCACACCCGTGCAGGGTTTGAAGCTTTCATTGCTTAAATGCCAGGACGCTGAGGGATCTCAGCTCCCCTCTGCCCAGAAGGAACCTTCACCCCACTCCCAACCAGGTTCTTGTCCATGGGATCACTGTAGGGGGGCTGGGTCCCTCTGGGTCTTTTCTCTCTCTAGGACAGGCCAGGGTGCAATAACTGGGGCATCTGAGCACCCAGGACCTTCTGTGGGGCTGCCATTCCCCTTCCCCTTCTGTGGTCCCATCTGTCACTGACTCCAGCCTTTTTTCTATCCATCGTCAGCACCATCTCAAGCCAGCTGCACCCGCCTCAAAAAGTCAGTGTCCTCTGGTTGGTGTAAATCACTGACCTCTCTCCTCTCTGAGCACTGACTGCCCCTCTGCTTCCTTGCCTCTCGGGCTGTGCAGATGGGACCTTTCCCTCCAGTGCTGGAGGATTCGCCCTTCTCGTCTACCATTGTCCCAAGTAGCACAGCGGGTGGGAATATTCAACATACTGAGGTGACTTAGGAGCAGAAACTCCCCCAGGATCTTCCATGCAATTGTCCCTTGCTCCTCAGTGAGCAGGAATGAAACTCGGGCAGGGAGTCTGGTGGGCCACATCCCCTCTGGGCATGAACAAAGCAGCAGGGTGAAAAAAGAACCTGGAGATTGAACCCAGGACCTCATACATGCAAAGCATGTGCACTATCACTGAGCTACACCCCCACCTTGAGCAGATCCCTGCTCTGAGGGCCAAACCTGCTGTCCTGGAGGTTGGTGGCTCATGGGGGACACTTTGCGGCAGGGCCAGATTCTACACAGCAGAGGAGGAGAGAGAGAGTGCATGCCCTGGACCCAGGGTGCAGAGATACAAGACTCAGCCCTCATACTGCATTGGCTGGGTGCAGGGGTGAAAGTAACTTACAGGACTTACCGGTACTGCAGGAGTCCTGAGGGGGCGTGGTCTCATCCAGAAGAGGCGTGGCCTCTCAAGAGTTAAAGGCCCTGGGGCACCAGCTGTGGCTGGGAGACCCAGAGCCTTTAAATCAACCAGGGGCTTCCAGCTGAAGAAGTGGCTGGGAGCCCCCCGGGGCTCATGGGGCAAATTAAAGGGCCTGGGGCTCCAGTCACAAGGAGAACCCCGAGCTTTTTGGGGCTGGGGCAGGGATTTAAAGGGCCCAGAGCTCCTGCCACTGAGGGGAGCCCCGAGCCCTTTAAATCCCGGCCCCAGCCCGGTCGCCA
The DNA here is from genome assembly GCF_025201925.1 of Gopherus flavomarginatus. Classification (NCBI taxonomy): domain Eukaryota; kingdom Metazoa; phylum Chordata; order Testudines; family Testudinidae; genus Gopherus; species Gopherus flavomarginatus. The sequence continues at coordinate 8,697,150 of NC_066636.1, forward strand.
GAGCCGCGGCCGGGATTCAAGGGACTCTGGGCTGCCTGCAGCAGCGGGGAGTTCTGAGCCCTTTAAATCTCAGCTGCAGCTGGGATTTAAAGGGTTCTGGGCTGCCCGCAGCCGTGGGGAGCTCTGAGCCCTTTCAATCCCGGCCCCAGCCTGGCCGCCAGAGCCCTGGCCGTGAGCAGCCCAGAGCCCTTTCAGTCCCCGCCGTGGATGCCAGTGCGGTCCAACACGGTGTACTGGCTCTTGCCAGTACGCCATATCGGACTGGACCGGCTTACTTTCACCTCTGGGTGGGTGTGTGGTGCTGCAATCCCCTGCTAGAAAGTAATGGTGGTAGAGGACTCTGTGAGCAGCTCAACACCCAACCCTGGTGGCAGACGCAGTGTGGGGGACTCCAGGTGTTTCTAGGATCCACTATTTCTACCTGCCTGTAAAATCCAGCTTTCCCCAGCACATTCACTGCAGTGCAATTGGGTCAGTGTTTCCATGGCTGCACAGCAAAGAATAGCTCCCAGTTTCCTCTCTATCTGCAGCAGGATTAGCCTGTGTTGGTGGTTAATGAGGTGGATCTTGTACTTTGTTATTCATTCCCCATCTTGATAATTCAGACAGTCCCTTTCCTACTCAAATCCCCAGTGACCCTGCTAGCAGGGGTTGGGTTTTCCCTGAGGGCCTGAGATTTTCAGGGGTCTTTTTCCCTCCAGCTGAAGTGAACTCAGCTTTTCCCCATCCCAGACATTCCATGAAATGACAACAGCAGTATAAAGAAAGAGGGGACGGAACATCTCACGGCCAGGGCTGGATGTGTCCACGGCCCCCCTGCTTCGCCATTGTTTCCATGGAATTTGGCCACCTGCTTTGCACAAGGGACAGAGAAAGATCTTGCTGTTCCTGTGTCTGTGCAAAGAAAATTGTGCTTCTGTATGAAAGAGAGGTGGGAAATGACCCCATGATGGGTCAATATCCTCAGGATTTAGACCTAAGGACTCAGGTTGAGAACTGATTTAACTCCACTCATCTGGGATTTAACAAATTCCCTTCCACGGAGACACTGGGAACTTGTGACCTTGATCCAGACTCTGCAGCTTCAGGCTGCTTTAACTCCTGGTAAAAACCTGAACTTGATTCCAAGAAGGGAGAGAGGAGAAGCCTGAAGTTGCCTTTGGTCCAAGGCTGGGATCTCCTGGATGGGTAGAAACGTCCTTCCCTCCTACCAGGGGACAGCAGCTACTGGAGACATAGCAGAGCTCAGAGGAAGGGGGATTGTTGAATGCACTTTATGCGCACAGGGCCCCACTAACTCTAAATCCCCCACTCTAGCAGGAACTTAGAAAGTCAGACCTCGGTCAATGGCAGGACCGGGCTTTGAAAAAGAGATTCGTTTTTCCTCCCCGTCATGAGAAAGAAAGTAAGAGCTGGCAGCTCTGGTGCAGAAAACCACTTTTTCCTCTGGCTGCGGAGCTTACAACCAGGCACAGGCGACTGGTGTCTCCTGAAGGGGGGGGCACAATGTCAAGGTTCAGCCCCATCCCCTTGCAATCAACAGCCCCCCCAGCTGCAAACAGTGCAGGGATAGGAAGCAGCAAAGGCAGCCCGTCTCCACTCACCCCTGTAGCAGCTGCTGTGCAGGGAGGGGGCCTGGCAGCACCACATAATGTAGCAGGCGATAGCTAACCCAGGTGGGGCACATGACCCCACACACGCCCTCTGCTAGTGTTGCCTATGAAATTAGGAACACTGGTGAGTTCAGGGCACAGCTGCACACCCAGAAGAAAGCCCAGCACGACACGCCCAGGGTGAAGGGGTTGCTAATGCCTGGCATCAAACCAGAAACCTTTAGATCTTCAATCCAATGCACTCCCAGCTGAGCTACTTTGGCAATGACCAGGCCCACCAGGAAGGCTTAATACATGAGCTGCAGCACATGCTGGGAAGATTTAAATCTGGATGTCACAACACAGGAGCCAAGCAGTGGACTTGGCATGGAGGGGCAGGCTGGGGTTTCCTGTAACCCATTCACTCAAGCCAGCACCTGCCCCCTCACAAGCTGTCACTGGCACCCCCAGGTCAGCAAGAAAGGAGCAGCAGTTCTCACTGGAACAACCTCACCCACAGCTCGCAGGCTCCTCCCAAGCCTGAAAGGGAAAACCATCTTGCCAGAAAGCAGCTGACTAGGACTCATCATTCTCAATAGAATATCTCTCCAGTCAACAATGGCAAATGCAAGATGGACATTGCTTGCTATTTTAGCACTTGGAAATGTCATCAACTAGTCTCTGGATGTCTCGAATGCTGCGCTTCAGTTCATGGGGGAAAGGCGAGAGAAGCGACCTTTCAACTAAAGGCCTGGGGTTAACGTCCTAAGGCTGTCTCCTACTGTAACACTATTTAATACTGGCCAGCCTTGTGCTGGTGACAGTTCCTTTTCTAGGTGTTAGTACAGTTCAGTTACTGTCAAAATTAAAAAGTTTCTATATGCTTAGAGGAAATGAATTTGTTTTATTTGCTTATATGTGGCATGAATAAATACAGGTTTACAGAACCTAGCCTGCAACTTTATCATCTTATATGACAGAGAAAATCGTGCATTGAACTCATGAACTGAGCTACAAATGCAATGAAAAATAAGATATTCAAAATTTTAACATGGGGGGGGGCACCGAAGACACGTCTTGCCTGGGGTGCCACTTGGTCTAGGGGAGGCCCTGTCAGGGAGGACAGGAGTTAGTGTCACATGTCTATTTTCAGACTGTAATCTGTGGGCACCCTGCTCTGCGGGAGGGATCGTGGTAGCCCAGGATCAGGGCTGGAATAGGCCCCTGATTGAGGGGGTGGCTGCATGGTTTACAGCGCTCTGATGTCTCAGACAATGTGTCTCTCCCAAAGCCTCAGATCTGCATCCCCAGAAGGCTCCTGCGCTGCCTCCGCTCCTATCACCTTCTACAGCAAGGAGCAGCAGCAAGGGTCAGGGATGAGCCATAGGCATTAGGTGGGGGGCAGAGGCTTCAGGAGCCCAGAGTGTTTGCCTGTCTGGGCATTTTAGCTGAGACCTCAGGGACACATTGTGAGGCAGAATCCCAGGCATCTGTATGAAAGGAGCACAGGGATGTAAGAGCAGCCAGACTGGGTCAGACTGGGTCCATCTTGCCCAGTGTCCTGTCTTCCCATAGCGGCCAAAGCCAGGTGCCCAGGAGGGAATGAACAGGACAGGTAATCATCAAGTGATCTATCCCCGGTCACCCACTCCCAGAAAACAGAGATTAGGGACACCTTCCCTGCCCATGCTGGCTCAGAGCATGTCCTCCATGAATCGATTTAGCTCTTTTTTTGAGCCCTGTTATAGTCTTGGCCTTCACAACATCCTCTGGCAAGGAGTTCCACACGTTGACTGTGCATTGTGTGAAAAAATACTTCTGTTTGTTTTAAATGTGCTGCCTATTAATTTCACTTGGTGACCCCTAGTTCTTGTGTTATGAGAAGGAATAAGTAACACTTCCTTATTTACTTTCTCCACACCAGTCATGATTTTATAGACCTCTATCTTATTTCCCCTTGGTCATCTTTTCTCCAAGCTGAAAATTCCCAGGCTTATTATTCTCTGTTCATATGGCAGACACTCCATACCCCTTTTCTGAACCTTTTCCAATTCCAAAACATCTTTTCTGAGATGGGGTGACCATATCTGCATGCAGCATTCAAGATGTGGGCGAACCATGGATTTATACAGTAGCAATAAGATTTTCTCTCTTCTTTTCTATCCCTTTCCTAATGATTCCCAACATTCTGTTCGCTATTTACCGACCGCTGCACACTGAGTGGATGTTGCAGAGAACTATCCACAGTGACTCCAAGATCTCTCACTTGAGTGGCAACAGCTATTTGACATCCCATCGTTTTATATGTAGAGTTGAGATTGTGTTTGCCAATGTGCATCACTTTGCATTTATCAACATTGAATTTCATCTGCCATTTTGTTGCCCTTTCACCTAGTTTTGTGAAATCTCTTTTTAGCTCCTCACAGGCTGTTTTGGACTTAACTGTCCTCTGTAGTTTTGGATCAAATTTTGTCACCTCTCTGTTTAGCTGATCTTTTATCAATATGTTGACTAGTCCTGGCCCCAGTATAGACACCACTAGGTACGAGTTTGCATCCTGAAAACTGACCATTCATTCCTACCCTTTGTTTCCCAGCTTTTAACCAGTTATTGATCCATGTGAGGATCTTCCAGAGGTGAAAGTAAGCCGGTACATTCTGGTATGGGGTACTGGCAAGAGCGGATACGCTGTGCCAGCCCGGCCTGGCTTTCCCAGTCTGGTGATTTAAAGGGCCCAGGGCTCCCTGCAGTGGCCGGAGCCCCAGGCCCTTTAAATCGCCTCCTGAGCCCCCTGCCGGAACCCTGGGACCTTTAAATCACCTCCCAAGCCCTTCTGCTGGAGCCCCCGGGAGCAAATCACTGCCATGGATGCTGCTCTCTCCTGCACTACAAACACAGAACAGAGGTGGCGGAAGCTTCCTTACAGTGAGGTGGGGGCACCGTTGTCTGAACTGTGGCGCTCTCATGACACCCCTTCCCCAAGGAACCACACTCACACCACCTGTCCCCCTGAGGCCACACCCACAGAACACCTCTTCACCCCGCCAAGACTCCACCCTTCCCCCCCTCCATCACTTGTCCTAACAGCCAGTAAAGAGTGGTGGGGCCATGGCCCTCTAACCCCCTGTTCCAGCACCCCTGACACACAGCTAAGCAGGCTGCAGTGTGTGTGTGTGTCACAGAGGCTGCTGTGCTGAGCTGAGCCAGTGAGGGAAGTGGGGGCTGATGTTGGGGCTGTCCCCCTTCCCCTGCCTCAGGACTGGTTGCTTGCAGCAGCTATCTGAACTTAGAGACAGTGTGCCCACACACTCACTCACTCTTCTCCCCGCACCCAAACACATTGCAGTTGAAAAGCAGCTGGCAATCTAGTAGGATTCCCATGGAACAATGGGATAGAGAAACCTGCATCATGTGATGCTGTACCAGCCCAGGAGGCATTGCAAGCCCTTCCCAAAGCACCTGCAGCCAGTTGCACAGCTACCCACAGTGCACTGCTCTCTGTGGCCATCCAAGAGTCTAGCATGGATGTGCACTGGTAAGACAAGAGGCATAGTGTGGACATGCAACAGCTGTTTAATTCAAACACTTTAAAGCCACATTACCCGATAGTCTAAACACGGCTTGGGAGCGAGACAAGACCCAGCTCTGTTGAAACTAAAGGACCACAGCTTCCTCTGTAGTTGACAGGATTTGAACCTGCACAGGGAGACCCCAATGGATTTCAACGCCCATCGCCTTAACCACTCAGCCACAGCTACTTTCTTGAGAAGTGTCTCTCACTACACTCTAGTTCTGTTCTCACTGAGTGATCAATTCCAGATGTTTCCTCAGACCAGCTTCCACAACACACACACTGCTGTGCCATTGTGTAAGTGTGTCCCTGGCTGAACTGCAAGAATTCCTGCTCATTTCCCTTCAGGCTGGAGCATGAGGAGAGTGTGTTTGTGGTCAATGACGTTCCTGTAGATTGTTGTCCATTTCCTGCCTTGATCATTCAGACTGTTCCTTTACCATCATATCCCCAGCACATCAGGGATTGCAATAGCAGGGGGCAGGTTTTCTCTGGGGCACTGAGATTTGTCAGGGGGTTGGTGGCTCCTTTCTCTCCTCATCCTGGAGTAAACTAGGCTTTTTATTCCATCCTTGATGTTTCAAGGCACAACAACAGATGACCGAGGAAAGAGGTGAACAGGGCGGGCCTCAGGGGAAGGGCAGAGAGATGCAAATGGTGGGCAGGGCCGGTCTCATGGGTGGGGCAAAGAGGTGTGGGTGGTGGACAGGGCAGGTCAGGGGAGGGGATAGAGAAGTGTGAGTGCTGGGCAGGGCTGGTCTTAGGGGAGGGGGCAGAGAGGTTTGGGCAGGGTGAGTGTCAGGGGAAGGGCAGAGAGGTGGGGGTAGCAGGCAGATCTTGGGGGCGGGGTGGAGAGCTACAAGAGGCTTTCGGGGAGGAGAGGAGTGAGCAAAAGGTGGACCAGCAGGCCTCAGCCAAAGAGAAAGAGCAGGGGTGGGAGAGTGGCCAAATGGGAGTGTGAGCAGAGCACAGGTGGGGCCTCAGAGGGAGGAGAATGAGTCAAGGGGGTGGAGTGGCCAGGGCTGCCCAGAGGATTCAGGGGGCCTGGGGCAAAACAATTTTGGGGGCCCCTTCCATAAAAAAAAGTTGCAATACTATAGAATAATATATTCTCATGTGATCCCTGCAGGGCCTTCGGTAAATTGCCCCACTTGCCCCCCCTCTGGGTGACCGTGCCCTCAGCCTCTCCTCGTAAGTCCCCTGCCCCCTAATCATTTTTGTTGCCCTCCCCTAGACTCTCTCCAATTTGTTTCTGTAGTGGGAGGGCAAAAACTGGACACAATGCTCCAGATGTGGCCTCACCAGTGCCGAATGGAGGGGAATAATCACTTCCCTTGATCTGCTGGCAATGCTTCTACTAATCCAGCCCAGCACGACCAGTTACCCATATTGAATGCAGACCAAGCAATATTTGATAAATTCATTACTGTCCATTCAGGAAGTTCTTTCCTACCTATTCATAAAGAATGAAGATGCTCTAAGCAGAGGGGAGAGAGCTGTCCCGTTCGTGTAGTTAATCCATCTCCCCGAGAGGTGGTAGCTACGTCACTGGGGGAAGCTATGTGGGTGGGTGTGCAAGCTGTGGTGTCTCCATGTATCTATAAGTTTAATCAAACCCCATTTTTAAAAGCACTGTGGACTGGGAAGAGAACAGGAGATCTCTGAGGCAGGACCTGTCCTTCAAAATCTTTAAGACCACTGACTTACCCCCACAGCAGTCATGGGGGTACAGCTCAGTAGTAGAGTGTTTGAATGCAGATCAAGTAGTCCTTGGTTCTAACCCCAGTACCCCCTTATAAACCTCTTCTTTCAATGAAAATAATAGCATTTCCATTATGTTGAGGATGATTTAGTTGGGGATTGGTCCTGCTTTGAGCAGTGGATTGGATTAGATAACCTCCTGAGGTCCCTTCCAACCCTAATATTATATGATTAGATGCTCTAATGGTCTCTTCCGGCCATAAAGTTGACTAATTTCTGAAAAACGCAGCGTGGCATTGGTAGCAGCATCTGATGTTTTACTGTCTAGCCAGCTTGCTGCCTAGAACGAACACTCCTTGAGTGGGGTGATCCACAGGGAGTAGCTCAAACCTCCAAAGTGCCTGGTCTGGGGCAGGACATTGGCACAGCAAGGGAGGGGTGTGGCAGTGACATCACAAATGCCTTTTGCAGGACCTCTGACTATTGGTCCAATGTGGTTGGGAGGTGGTGACCTCACAGAGAGATGCTGACATCAGCCAGGCAGGACAGGGACAAGGGGCCAGGGAAACCTCAGAGACCCCTGTGGCTTTGCGTCAGCAAGTCTCCTTCTCCAGGTCTCTCCTTGAGGACTGATAGAGCATTTGGGTTCACGGATGTGAGCACCAGGAGGAATCTCTTTTGAGTTTTCTCCTTCCCTTTTAGTGATTTTACTAGAAAAAAGCTGTCCCTGTTTAGATGGTAAGGGCCTCCTGGAGGTTTGAAACCTGTCCAGTCTGATCCATCTGGTGAGAGTTGAATTCTAGACATGGAAAACATGAGCTTAAGGAGGCAGAATTTTATTGCGCACCTGGGATTTTGTCCCTTAGTATCAGTGGGTACATAAGGGTTTATCATTTTTGTTTCAGCTTTTCCTCCATCCATCCTTCCCTCCTAACTCTTCTTCTCTTGCTTCTTTTCTCCTTTTTCCTATTACCCTCCCAACACCAGGAGGTGTGCTTCTGTGTGTGTGTGTGTTGCGGGGGAGTGCTTTGCAGCTTCCACTGTGAGAGATCCACCCAAAAATGTGGGACTGAAATAGTGCTTGGACAGTGATCTCCAGCAATCACCTGGGCCATCTTTTGGGCTCTCTGGTAAGTATCCTCAGCCTCCCATCCTCAGTCTCTACCCTGATTGGCTGAGCAGGGGGTTATTGACAGAGAGGAGACTCAGGTCCTTGTTGTTCTCTTTTAAGACCAAGGAAATAAGTCAGAACCAGTTCTATGTTTGACAAATTTTGCTGCTTCTCTGCATTAATTGTCTCTGAGCAGTTGATGATTCTCTCTAACATTGCAGTTCTCCTCAAATACTTGCTGAATAATTACTGTGCACTGTTGTTGATCTGGAGCTCACCTGAGAGCACTTTATTCAGGTCATTCAGTGTCTAAAATTCAAGATCCGATGGCTAGTTTGAAAATCAGGGCTCTTGGGTCCTATTCCCAACTCTGCTTCTGACTGGCTATGTGATCTAAGACAAGTCAATTCTCCTTTCTGTCTTAGCTTCTCCTTCTTTCAAGTAGGGATAATAATGATGCGCTCTTACCTACCTCATGGTGGGTGGAGGATGGGGATCCATTGGAGAGTGTCACTAGGAGTAGTCCATAATATGAGGTGTCCTATCACGTTTACCCAGAGCAGATTATGACATAATAGATTAGCTGAAACAGTCTTTTTTATCTGTATTTTTGTATTTTGGAATTGTTAATAGTAGCAACGACTTAGCTCAAACTGAAGCATCTTATCTAATTTTCAAGATCTAAGTGTCTCCTCTTTGTGTGTGACGAGACAATTTAATACAGCGTGACAAACAGGAGATGCTTTTGTTTTGCAACAAAATCTTTTTGCAAAGAACTTCCATCTCACTTGTTATGATTTTGAGAAACAAACTGGTTTAGTCTGAATGGGATTTTCGGACAGAAAAGCTTTGAATGAAATTTTCCCACCATCTCGATTCCTGAGCTCTATCCCTGCCTCTGGGGGCTTTTGTTGTCTGTTAGAACAGGAGTCGGAACTGGTGGCTTCTCTTTCTGGCTCTGCCATCGCCTTGCTATGTAGGTCCTTGGGTAGGTCACCTCCCTTCTCTGTACCTCAGGCTCCTCCCATGTGTCCACTGGGAACAGGGACAGTTCTCGAATTCTGGGCAGTTGTGAACCTGAGTGAGAGAAGGGGCATTACAACTGTCTGTGAAGAAGAAAGGGGAGTTTCACGGTATTTTAGCACCAAGGAATTCTAAAGTTTACTAAAGTGTCTAGTCTGTGGAAACAAGAAATGGTCGGGACCAAAGTTTTTAACCACTGCCTTTTTAAAGCCCATTCAAGGATGTGAGTCCCTATCTTTTAGGTACCTGGGGTTCCTTGCCAGCAGGAGAGAAGAGGTTCCTGCCTCCGTTTTTGTGGCCTTAACAGTCCAGGTGTTGTGCCCCAGTTCTCGTCTGAGATCCCTGAAAAAGAACACCTTCCCATCCATGAACGAGACAGGACCTATTTTTCAAAGGGGAACAAAGAGACCCCTGGGGCTTACAGACTAGCTAGCCTGACCGCCATAGCTGGAGAGATACTGGAATACATTCTTAAACACTCAGTTTGTCAGCAGCACCTACAGGATAATTTGGTTCTTAGGACGAGTGAGCATGGATTTGTCAAGAACAAATCATTCCAAACCGATCCTCTTTCCTTCTTTGGCAGGGTTCCGGGCCTGATGGAGGTAGATGGGATCTAGCTTGGAGTTACTAAGGCTTTTGACACAGTCCCGTAGGACATTCTCACAAGCAAACGAGGGAAATGCAGTCCAGCTGCAATCAGTGTAATGTGGGTGCAGAGCTGGTTGAAAGCCCAAACTGCAGGAGCCCTTCTCCATGTTTGGCTGTCCAACAGAGAGGGTGTACCTAGTGGGTCTGGCAGGGATCAGTCCGGAGTCTGGTACTATTGAATATTTTCGTGAATGATTTGGAAAATGCAGTGGAGACCATGCTTCTAAAATTTGCAACTGACACCAAGCACTTTGGAGCAACGGACTGAAATTCAAAACGCCCTTAACAAATTGGAGTCTTGCTCTTCTTGAGCCAAACTCCATGGCTGGGCCCCTCCCTCTACACTGGGCTGAAGTGAAACCCCAGAGCCACACACTCCTCCTGGGCAGTGCGCTCCGACCTTGAATGGTCAGATGCTGCTTAGCACTGTCAGAGCAGTTTTTGCTGGGAGATTCTCCCAGCACTTTCCAATAGCGGGAAAGTATGAAATCGCCATGTGACTGCTAGGGACAGAGCCCTAGAGGGGGGAGCAACTTGCCCAAAGTCCCTCATGAAAAGGAAAACAACCAGCAGTGGAACCAATAGGAAACCCAGCAATGGAACTCAAGAGTCCTGGGGGTGTGCTAGAGTGACCAGATGTCCTGATTTTATAGGGACAGTCCTAATTTTGGGGTATTTTTCTTATCTAGGATCCTATTCCCTCCCACCCCTCGTCCCTATTTCTCACACTTGCTGTCTGGTCACCCTAGGGTGTGCACATGTGTAGGTCCCAGCTGCTCCCTGCCCCCCTCATTGAAGCAGATGTGCAGGGTTACTGCCCTGGGAACTGCAGGGCACCAGTGGACATGAGGTTGGCTGGAGGTAGGGTCTTGCTGCAGGGAGGGCAAGGGGTGCGGGGCTGGCTGGCTTCAGGCAGGAGGGTGCATCAGGGGTTGGCTGGAGACAGGGCAGGGGATGCAGGGCTGGCTGCAGACAGGGGGTGCAGGGCTGGTGCAGGCTGGAGGTGTGTGGGGGCTGGTTGGCTTTGGGCAGGGCCAATAGGGTGGTGCGGCAGGAGATGGCTGGAGACAGGGCAGGGGGTGTGTCAGGAGCTGGCTGCAGGACTGGCTGCAGGCAGGGCAGGGAGGATATGGCTGGTGCGGGCAGGGCAGAAGGTGCAGGGCTGGCTGCAGGCTGGGCAGGGAGGATACGGCTGGTGTGGGCAGGGCAGAAGGTGCAGGGCTGACTGCAGGTAGGGCAGGGAGGATGCGGCTGGTGCGGGCAGGGCAGAAGGTGCAGGGCTGGCTGGAGACAGAGGCTGGCTGCGGGCAGGGTGGGGCAGGGGTTGCAGATCTGGCTGCAGGCAGGGAATAGGGCAAGGCCAGTGCAAGGATGTTTCACTCCCTAGGCAAAACTTCCACTTTGCACCTCCCCCCTGGCGCCCCCCACCCTGAGGTGCCCCCACGTAGCAGCTCCCCCCCTCCACCCTGAGGCTCCCCTCTTGTGGCAATTCCCCCGCTCTGCCCTGCGGCACCACCCTCGACCCAGCTCACCCCTGCTCTGAGCACGAGCACCCCGAGCACACCGTGGCCACTTCACTTCTCCTGCCTCCCAGGCTTGTGGTGCCTAAGCCTGCCAGGCAGTCAAGCTCCCTCCTCTGAGCCACAGCAGCCCTGACAGTTGACAATAGAGGCACCTTAACCCCTGAGTTCCTTCAATGTGTCCCCCTCTGGGGTCCAGCTCCGATCACCAGATATTCGGGGTATGTCTATACCACCTACCGAATCGGTGGGCAGCGATCGATCCAGCGGGGGTTGATGTATTGCTTCTAGTGTAAATGCAACACATTGAGTGCTCTCCCCTTGACTGCTGTACTCCAGCTCGGTCAGAGACACAGGCAGAGTCTACGGGAAGCTGCAGCAGTCGACTCACCGTGAGTGTGACATTATAAGTATAATCTAATATCTCACTGAAAGGTGACAGGGCCAGAAAGAGTTAATTAACTCACCTCACCGACTGATCTGACCCATGGGTGAACCTTAAGAACTGGTTAGCAAGATTTATAAATGAACAGAGCTTTGAAATGCAAGTCTCCATTGTTAGAGATAGAAGGGGAGATGTTTGCTCAGGGCTTGTGATGTAAGCTAACAAGTCTTGTGTATTGCTATAGTTTTAATTCAAAGACCAAGAAAGGAATATTAACATTAATGATGATACTTGAGTGAAATAGTATTATTGTCTATGTGTCTCTTTGAAGGTTGTGGTAACCTGTATCTGAACTGTTTAACGAATAAATTACTTTGTACTAATTGCCAGGATGCTTGGAAGGAGAGTTAAGCCTATTGTCTTCTCAGGCCGAAAGGCTGCTGGAAATGTATAAGAAGCCTGGGACACGATCCTTCTTCATCCCAGATCTGCTTTGGGTTTCAAGAGGGGGAAACCTTAAGCCACAAGAATTGAGATCCCCAGTCATTGACTGGAGCCACCCTGAATATGGACATTGGACTACAACCTATGGACTATTTCTAAAAGAATTTTGGCAACTACAAGCTCACCTCTACTATGTATCTGAACCTCAAGAACTGAATTCAGGTCGATATGTCTATTAATCTTTTAATCAACACTCTGTCTCTTTTCTTTTCTAATGAATTTTAGTTTAGTTAATAAGAATTGGCTATAGCATGTATTTTAGGTAAGATATAAGTTATAATTCAACCTGGGTATGTAGCTGATCCTTTGGGATCAGAAGAATCTTTTCTTTAACATGATGAAGTAAGATTTTCAGGAATCATCATCATATCTGACAGGTTTGTCTGGACGGAGGCCTGAGGCTGGGTACTTTAAGGGAACTGCGTGGTTTAAACTTCTAAGTAACCAGTGAGATACTACAGAAGCTGTTTTGTGTTGGCTTGGTAAATCAAAGTATCGGAATAACCAGCAGTGTTTGGAATTTGTCTGTCCTGTTTTGTTAGCGGTTCACCCTGATTGAGTGACCTCAGCTGGCTCCCACGGGCAGCACCATCACACCTACATCCAAGCTGTAGGGGTCCGGGGGATCGTAGGGGCCTTGGGGTGCACGCATACCTACGTCCAGGCTGTAGGGGTCCCTGGGGGGATTAGAGAGTTTTGGGGGTGGACACAAATTCCAAATTCCAGGCTCTAGGGGTCTCAGGGGGGCTTAGGGGGCTCGTGGGGTGCACATATTCGTACATCCAGGCTGTGGTGGTACCAAGGGGGCTTAGAGGGTTAGTGGGAGGCATAGATACCTACGTCCAGGCTGGAAGCATCCTGGGAGTCTTAGGGGATTTTTGGTGGCCCAAGATACCTATGTCCAGGCTGTACGCTTAGCAGGGGGTCTTAGGGGTTTGGGTGGCCACAGATACGTATGTCCAGACTGTATCAGTCCTGGGGGGGGGGTTAGAGGTTTCGTGAGGGGCACAGATATCTACGTCCAGATTGTAGATGTCCCGGGGGGTTTAGGGGGGTTGTGGGTTACAAATACCTACGTCCAGGCTGTAGGGGTTCCTGGGGGGTTAAGGGGTTTCTGAGGGGCACATATACCTACGTGCACACTGGAGTGTCCCGGGGGTCTTATGAAGTCCCTATAGGGCACAGATACAAGTGTCCTGGCTGTATAGGTACCTGGGGGGCTTAGAGGGCTTGTGGGGGGCACCGATACTTAAGTTCAGGCTGGAGGGGTCTCTGAGGGTCTTAGGTGTTTGGTGGGGGGCAGAGATACCTACATCCAGGCTGCAGGGGTCCCGGAGGGGCTTAGGGTCTGTCACAGAGTGTGGGGGAGTCCAGTCCTGCACCCCTCTTCCTGGGACTCACAGTGACTCTCAGCCAGCCAGTAAAACAGAAAGTTTATTGGACAACAGGAGCGAAGGATACAGCAGAACTTGAAGGCACAAGCAGGATCCCGCAATCGAGTCCTTCTGGGGCTTCAGGAAACTTAGTTCCCAGTTTGGGATTCCCTGAATTCCAACCACCCAGACCAAAACCGAAACTGAACTAACCCAGCTCCCTCCAGCCAGCCCCCTCCTGTGTCCAGCATCCCACGCAAAGGTGCTGACCCCATCCCTCCTTCCTAGCTCAGATTACAGGTTGAGCACGTGTCCGGTCCTAAGGTCACCTGCTGCTCTCCCATCCCCCACACAGACCGTCCCTACTCCATCACAGTAATGCACAGAGCATTTCCCGCATGGAGCAACAGTGACACCATGTGGCCACGCAGGGTAATGCACAGAGCATTTCCTGCATGGAGCAACAGTGACACCGTGTGGCCACTCAGGGTAATGCACAGAGCATCACACCTACGTAGAGGCTATAGAGATCCCTGGGGGGGCTTAGCGGTCATGGAGGGCACAGATAGCTACGTCTAGGCTGGAGGCATTCCAGTGGAGATTAGGGGCTTCATGGGGGACACAAATATTTACTTCCGGGCTGGAGAGGTCCCTGGACGGCTTAGCGGGTTGTGGTGAGCAGAAATACATAGGTCCAGGCTGTAGTGGTCCCTGCGGGTTTAGGGAGTTGGTGAGGGGCACAAGAACCTATGTATGGTCTGGAGGGATCCCTGGGGGACTTAATGGGTTGTGATTGTGCAGATACCTACGTCCCAGTTGGAGTTGGCCCTGGGGAGCTTAGGGTGCTTGTGCGGCATACACACACCTACAAACAGGCTAGTGGGGCCCCTATTTGTCTTAGGGAGCTTGTTGGGGGCAGAGATACCTATGTCCAGGCTGGAGAAGTCCTGGGGAGGCTTAGGGGGGTCCTGGAGGTCACAAATATCCACATCCAGGCTGGAGGGGTTCTGGGGGTATTAGGGAGATGTGGGGGGGCAAAGATACCTATATTGAGGCTGTAGGGGTCCCGGGGTGACTTTTGGGCATTTTGAGGTACAGATACCTACGTCCATGCTGTAGGGGTCGCTGGGAGGATCAGTGGTTTCGTGAGGGTGCACAGAAACCTATGTCCAGGGTATAAGGATCTGTGGGGGTCTTAGGTGTTTGTGGGGGGCACAGATACCTTCATCCAGGCAAGAGAGGTCCCGTGGGTCTTAGGTGGTTCGTGTTGGGCACAGATACCTGCGTCTAGGCTAGAGGCATTCTGCGGGGCTTAGGGGGTTTTGAGGGCACAGTTAACTATGCTGAGGCTGGAGAGGTCCCATCACGGCCTAGGAGGTTTATGGGGGGCACAGATACCTGAGTCTAGGCTGGAGGGGTTTTGGGGGTCTTAGGAGGGTTGTGGGGGCACAGATACCTATGTCCATGCTGAAGGGGTCCCATCGTGGCTTAGGGGATTTGTGGGGTCAGAGATACCTACGTCTAGGCTGGAGGGGTTCTGAGGGGGATTAAGTGTGTTGGGGGGGTACAGATACCTATGTCCCGATTGTAGGGGGCCCTGGGTAGCTTAGGCTGTTTGTGGGGATCACAGATACAAACATCCATGCTGTAGGGGTCCCGAGGGTCTTTGTGTGGCTCTGGGGGTCACAGATACCTACCTACAGGCTGGAGGGGTCCTGTGGGTCTTAGGGGGTTTGTGGGGCATACAATGCCTACACCTGGGCTTGTGGGTTCCCTGGGGGGCTTAGAGGTTTGTGGGGAGCATAGATACCTTTATCCAGGATAGATGGGTCCCGGTGGGATTAGGGGGTTGTGGTGGGGGGTCACAGATACCTATGTAAGCAGAATCAGGATGAACTCTACCCTGACATCTGGTGGTGAATTATGGCGAGTGTGGAAAAGAATTTCAGGGGCTGATCGTGTTTGCATAGGCACACCCACCCCACCTGACACGGCCACGGCAGCCTGGGATGGTTGCTTTGGCAGCTGTGGTATCCCGTTTATTTGTTGTTGGGGCATGAGATGTGGAGTGTTGTCACCCTGATTGTGTGGATGAGGAACTGTGAAACTGCTTTGAGATAGTGATTCTCATCACCAATTGAGTGGAACTCGCTAGACAAGGGAGTGGGCTCCTTGGGTGAGCTAGAGTGACCAATTGCACTTTTTTTTCTTTTAACAGTTGAATAGCAGTGTTGATTTTTGATTCTCTTAAGAGTTGAAGCTCTAGGTTCTTGAACTGAAATCACTGAAAAGATGTGTTAGCTTGTTGGGGGAATTTGAAACTGTATTGCAGAGCACAGAAGTTGGCAGACAGAAGCAGTTTGTGGGAGTGGCCCACGGAGTGAGGTGAGGCTACAGTTTTGGGGGACAGCTAGAGCAGAACACAGGTCGGCTGGCAGAGCAGCTGGTGGACCGAGCTGAGCAGTTTGTGGGGAAAATAAAAGAAGAATCCCATGGAGAGGCAGAGCAGTCGGCAGTAGACCACATAAGGTGCCCCTTTCTACTCAGGCTGGCAGGGGGAAAAACCCTGCAGATAGACTCTTGAACTCTGGGGCTACGGGACTGTGGGTGATTTTGGGGTTGCTGGACTCTTGAAACATTGGAGATATTGGACTTTGGAGCCTTGGGGTGATCTGGGGATTGCTGGACTCATGAGCCCAGGGAAAAGGACACAGCCTAGTGGAGGTGTTTTCCCAATTTAATGCTATGTTGTTTATCTCACGTTATTAAACATTTTCTGCTACACCCAGACTCTATGCTTGCGAGAGGGGAAGTATTGCCTCTTTGAGGCACCTAGGGTTGCATATGCAAAATTTTCCCATGTCACTGGGTGGGGGCTCGAGCTCGTTTGCATTACATTGTAGGGAAGGGACCCCCATGTATTGAACCCAGTCCTTGCTGCTATCAGTTCAGCCTGGCAGAAGGGTTCCACCTACGTCCAGGCTCAAGGGGTCCCTGGGGGGCTTAGGGGGCTTTGGGGGGGCCCAGATACCTAAATCTATGCTGTAGGCGTCCCTACAGGTGCTTATTCGTTCATGGGGTGCACAGATACTTATGTCCAGGCTGGAGGGGGCAGGGGGGTTGGGGTTTCATGGGGGGCACAGATACGAACCTCCAGGCTGTAGGAGTCCCAGGGGAGCTGTGGGGGTACAGATATCTACATCTAGGCTGGAGGGGTCATGGGGGGTATAGAGGGTTTGTGGGGGCACAGATACCTAGGTCCAGGCTGTCGGTGTCCCGAGGAGATTAGGCAGTTCACTGGGGGCTCAGATACATCCAGGCTGGATGTGTCCCGAGGAGCTTAGGGGGTTCATGCGGTGCTCAGAAACCTGTGTCCAGGCTGTAGGGATGCCTGGGGGTTTAGGGGGTTCGTGGGGGTCACAGGTAGTTACGTCCAGGCTGAAGGGGTCACTGGGACATTTAGGGGGGTTGTGGGAGCACAGATACCTAAGTCCAGGCTAAAGGGGTAATGGGAGTGCTTAAGGGATCGGGGCTGACACAGATTCCTACGTCCAGGGTCTAGGGGTCCCGAGGGGATTGGGGGTTGAGTTGGGAACAGATGCCTACGTCATAGCTGGAGGGGTCCGGGGTGGTTTAGGAGGTTCGTTGGAGTCACAGATACCTAAGTCCAGGCTGTAGGGGTTCCTGGGGCATTCAGGGATTTCTGGGGGTCACAGAAACCTACGTGCAGACTGGAGGGGTCCCAGAGGGCTTAGGAGAATTATGGGGGGCACAGATACCAACATACTGGCTGTAAAGGTCCCTAGGGGGCTTTGCGGGTTCAGGGGGCACAGATACCAATGTCCTGGCTGTAGATGATCCTGGGGTGCATAGAGGGGCTGTGGTCGCACATAACCCTACATCCAGGCTGTCGGGGTCCCGGGGGGGCCCTGGCCAAATTGCGTCCCCGTGGAAAAGTCTCCCTCACAGTGGCCCCAGGGCTGGAGGAGCTCCCACTCCCTGATACGGCCCAGAGGCTGCAGCAGGGGCACAGAGCTTCTCTGGTGTCAGGGCCACAGCGGGGCAGGGGTAAAGGAGTGAGACCAGACAAGCTCTGTGCCCCTGCTGCAGCCCCCAGGTAAAAGAAGGGAGTGGGAGCTCTTCCAGCCCTGGGGCCACAGTGAAGGAACATCTACAGCCAGGACATTGGTATCTGTGCCCCCCATAAACCACCTAATCCCCACGATAACCCCTACAGCCAGGATGTTGGTATCTGTGCCCCCATAAATCTCCTAAGCCCTCTGGAACCCTTCCAGTCTGCACGTAGGTATCTGTGACCCCCATAATTCTCCTAAGCCCTCTGGGACCCCTCCAGTCTGCACGTAGGTATCTGTGACCCCCAGAAATCCCTGAATGTCCCAGAGTTCAAGAGTCTATCTGCAGGGTTTTTCCCCCTGCCAGCCTGGGTAGAAAGGGGAACCTTACGTGGTCCACTGCTGACTGCCCTGCCTCTCCGTGGGATTTTGCTTCTACCTTCCCCACGAACTGCTCAGCTCAGTGCACCAGCTGCTCTGCTCCACCAGCCAACCTGTGATCTGCTCCAGCTGTCTCCAAAAACTGCTTAGCTTACTTCACTCCGTGAGCCATTCCAAGTGTCCCACAAACTGCTCTTCTCCATCAGCTGCTCTGCAATATAGTTTCAAACTCCCCCCCCCCCTAGTTAACACAGCACTTTAATGACTTCAGCTCAGGACCCTGGATCTTCAGTTATTAAGAAATTCAACAACCAGCTCTACTATTCAACTGTTAAAAGAGAAGAAGATGCAATTGGTGTTTCTGGCTCACCCAAGGCGCCCACTCCCTGTGACCGACAAAAACAGCCTAAGCTACCCAGGGCCACCTACCATCAGGATGTAGGTATCTGTTCCCCCCCAAACACACCTAATCCCCCCGGACCCCTCCAGCCTAGATGTAGGTATCTCTGATCCCAAGAATCCGCTAAGACATGACAGGACCCCTCCAGCATCGACATAGGTATCTGTGCCCACACAACCCTCCTAAGACCCCCGAAACCCCTCCAGCCTAGACGCAGGTACCTGTGCCCAGCATGAACCCCTTAAGGTCCCTAGGACCCCTCTTGCCTGGATGAATGTATCTGTGCCCCTTACAAACCGCTAAGCCCCCCCAGGATCCCTATAGCCCGGACGTAGATATCTGTGCACCCTCACGAACCCACTGATCCTCCCAGCGACCCCTACAGCATGGAAGTAGGTATCTGTACCCCAAAAAGGCCCCAAAGCAACACCAGGACCGCTACAGCCTCGATATAGGTATCTGTTCCCCCCCACAACTCTCTAATACCCCCAGAACTCCTCCAGCCTGGACGTAGATATTTGTGACTTCCAGGAACCCCCAAAGCCCTCCCCAGGACTTCTCCAGTCTCTACATAGGTATCTATGCCCCCCACCAGCCTTCTAAGAGCCATAGGGCCCCCACCAGCCTGGTTGTAGCTAGGTGTATGCCACACAAACCCCCTAAGCTCCCCAGCGCCCCCTCCAACTGGTACGTAGGTATCTGCGCAACCACAACCCCTTAAGTCCCCCAGGGACCCCTCCAGACCATACGTAGGTTTCTGTTAACCTTACCAACTCCCTAAACCCCCAGGGACCACTACAGCCTGGACGTATGTATCTATGCTCACCACAACCTCCTAAGCCATCCAGGGACCTCTCCAGCCCTGATGTAGATATTTGTGCCTCTCATGAAGCCCCTAATGCCCACCAGAACGTCTCCATCCTGGATGTAGATATCTGTGCCCCCCACGACCCTAAGCAGCCCAGGGATCTCTACAGCCTCTGCATAGGCATAATGCTCTGTGCATTTCCCTGCATGGCCACATGGTGGCACTGTTGCTCCATGCAGGAAATGCTTTGTGCATTACCCTGCATGGCCACATGGTGTCACTGTTGCTCCACGGGAAATGCTCTGTGCATTACCCTTCGTGGCCACACAGTGTGACTGTTGCTCCATGCGGGAAATGCTCTGTGCATTACTGTGATGGAGTAGGGACTGTCTGTGTGGGGGATGGGAGAGCAGGGGGTGACTTTAGGACTGGACACGTGCTCAGCCTGTAACCTCAGCTAGGCGGGGGTAGAGGTCAGCACCTTTGCCTGGGAAGCTGGACACAGGAAGGGGCTGGCTGGAGGGAGCTGGGTTAGTTCAGTTTCCGTTTTAGTCTCGGTGGTTGGAATTCAGGGATTCCCAAACTGGGAACTAAGTTTCCTGAACCCCTAGATGGACTTGATTGTGGGGTCCTGCTTGTGCCTCCAAGCTCTACTGTATCCTTCGCTCCTGTTGTCCAATAAACCTTTTGTTTTACTGGCTGGCTGAGGGTCACTGTGAGTCCCAGGAAGAGGGGTGCAGGACCGGACTCCCTCACACTCCGTGACAGACCCTAAGCCCCTCCGGGACCCCTGCAGCCTGGACATAAGTATCTGTGCCTCCCACCAAACACCTAAGACCCTCTAAGACCACTCCAGCCTGAACTTAGGTATCTGTGCCCCCCACAAACCCCCTAAGCCTCCCAGGGACCTATACAGCCAGAACATTGGTATCTGTATCCCATATAGACTCCATAAGCCCCCTGGGACACTCCAGTGTTCACGTAGGTATATGTGCCCCTCAGAAACCCTCTAAGCCCCCAGGAACCCCTACAGCCTGGACATAGGTATTTGCACTCCCACAAACCCCCAACCCCCCTCCCCCCGGGACATCTACAATCTGGACGTAGATATCTGTGCCCCTCACGAAACCTCTAACCCCCCCTGGGACCGATACAGCCTGGACATACGTATCTGTGCCCTCCCGAACCCCTAAAACCCACTGGTACCCCTACAGCCTGGACATAGGTATCTTTGGCCCCCACAAATCCCCTAAGCCACCCTGGTACCACTACAGCCTGGATGTAGGAATATGTGCCACCCACGAACCCTCTAAGCCCCCCTGGGACCTCTAGAGCATGGAGATTGGTATCTGTGTCCCCCCCAAACTCTCTAAGCCCCCCAGGGACCCCTATGGCATGGACGTAGGTATCTGTGCACCCCAAGGCCCCTAAGATACCCCGGACCACTGCAGCCTGGATATAGGTGTGACGGTGCTGCCCGTGCTCAGCTCACTCAATCAGAGTGAATTGCAAACAAAACAGGGCAGATAAATCCCAAATGCTGGTGGTTATTTCAATACTTAGATTTACCAAGCCAGCACAAAACAGCTTCTGTAGTACCTCACTGGTTACTTAGAAGTTTAAACCACGCAGTTCCCTTAAAGTACCCAGCCTCAGGCCTCCGTCCAGACACACCTGTTAGATATGATGATGATTCCTGAAAATCTTACTTCTTCATATAAAAGAAAAGATTCTTCCGATCCCAAAGGATCAGCCACATAACCAGGTTCAATTATAACTTAGATCTTACCTAAAATACATGCTATAGCCAATTCTTATTAATTAAGCTAAATTTATTAGAAAAGAAAAGAGAGAGAGTGTTGGTTAAAAGATTAATAGACATAGAGACTTGAATTCAATTTTTGAGGTTCAGATACACAGTAGAGATGAGCTTGTAGTTGCCAAACGTCCTTTTAGAAATAGTCCATAGGTTATAATCCAATGTCCATATTCAGGGTGGCTCCAGTCAATGACTGGGGATCTCAATCCTTGTGGCTTAAGGTTTCCCCCTCTTGAAACGCAAAGCAGA
>NC_066636.1:9614143-9626924 GCF_025201925.1 Gopherus flavomarginatus
TGGAAGGATTCCATATCTTATAGACTCATAGACTCAAGGACTGGATGGGACCTCGAGAGGTCATCGAGTCCAGTCCCCTGCCCTCATGGCAGGACCAAATACTGCCTAGACCATCCCTAACAGACATTTATCTAACCTACTCTTAAATATCTCCAGAGATGGAGATTCCACAACTTCCCTAGGCAATCTATTCCAGTGTTTAACTACCCTGACAGTTAGGAACTTTTTCCTAATGTCCAACCTAAATCTCCCTTGCTGCAGTTTAAGCCCATTGCCTCTTGTTCTATCATTGGAGGCTAAGGTGAACAAGTTTTCTCCCTCCTCCTGATGACACCCTTTTAGATACCTTATACTTACATCTGCCAACTTTTCATAAACTCAAGGTTGGATCTCTGGAAGAATGTCTCCCTACAGAAGAGACTTACACAATAGGAACAGGGATTCTTTGTTCAATCTGCAGCTTTGAATAAGACACAATGATTTAGTTCTTAGCTCCATCACCTGGCAATTTGCTGACCAAGCCTATCTTAGCAAGCAAGGCTTTCTGTTTACCCAGCTTTCTTTTAGTTGGTCACTATTTGCTAGGCTTCTGGTCCCTTGATTATACTCTGGAATTTGGGTCTGGAAAAAGAGCTGGCACAATCCATAGACCAGGTTGTTATATAAAATGCACATGAACTTTAACCCTTCACATACAGTAATGGCAAAGTTCTTGGTTCAGGCTTGTAGCAGTGATGGAATAAACTGCAGGTTCAAATCAAGTCTCTGGAGTCCATCCACAGCTGGGATGGGTCATTCAGTCCTTTGTACAGAGCTTCAGTTTGTAGCAAAATCCCTTCAGAGGTACAAAGCAGGATTGGAGACGAGGCATCAGCCTTTTACAGTCTCTTGTCATGTGGTCTTTGCTTTCTTTGGCCCAAGGACACTCTATCCAGCACGTGGCATAGCAAAACCTTTGAGTTTTGTCCATAGGCAGGTCTCTGCATACCTTGCTGAGCCACAAGACGTATCTGCCTTCTCTCAATGGGTTGATTGTAGAGCTGATGGTCCTTAATGGGCCATCAAGCAGGCTAGGCAGAACTGATACCAACTTGTCTGGCTGGGGTGTTCCTCGGAAGCATAGCACAAGTTTGAATACAGACAGCATAGAGCCAATATTCATAACTTCAACTACAAAATTGATACACATCTAGAGATAGCATAATTATAATCAACCAATCAGAACCTCTCCATAGACCCCGTTCACGACAACCTTTCAATCATATAGGCTGCAAATACAGAACCGTGGTCACAATGGTGATCTATAAAGTTACAGATTATGTCAATAACATCACAGGAGGTGACACGGCATCAATGAGACTGATATTGGAATACTGCCTCCAGTTTTGGTGTCCTCATTTGAAAAAGATACTGTGAAATTGGAGCTGGGGCAGCAAAAAGCCACCAAAATGTTCTGAGGGCTGGAGAAAAATGCCTTCTGGTGAGCTATTGAAAGAGCGCCACCTGTTTAGCTTCTCAAAAGAAGATTGAAAGGTGACTTCACTGAAGTGTTAAAGTGCCTGAATGGAGAGAAAAGATTGGGTATTAAAGGGTTCTTGAATGGAGCAGAGAAAGACATAACAAGACCCAATGATTGGAAGGTGAAAAGAGACAAATTCATGTTACAACTAAGCCTCAAATAGTCAACAGCGAGGATGATTCACCACAGGAACAAGCTACCAAGGAAAGTGGTGGATTCTCCATCCCGTGATGTCATTCAATGAAGACTAGATGCCTTTCCCCAAAAGTAGCTATTGTGTCATGCAGGAGGCCTGTGATACGCATGGGGTCTGATTAGATGCTCTAATGGTCTCTTCTGGCCATAAAGTCGACTAGTTTCTAGAACACTGAGTGTAGCATTGGGAGCAGTGTCTGATGTTTTCCTGTCTAGCTGGCTTGCTGCCTAGAACGAACGCCCTTGAGTGGGGTGTCCACAGGGAGTAGCTCAAACCTCCAAAGGGCCTGGTCAGGGGCAGGATATTGGCACATCAAGGGAGGGGTGTGGCAGTGACATCACAAAGGCCTTTTGCAGGACCTCAGACTATTGGTCCAAGGTGATGAGGGGTGGTGACCTCACAGAGAGATGCTGACATCAGCCAGGCAGAACAGGGGCGAGGGGCCAGGGAAACCTCAGAGACCCCTGTGGCTTTCCTTCAGCAAGTCTCCTTCTCCAGGTCTGTCTTTGAGGACTGAGAGAGTATTCGGGTTCACGTACGTGAGCACCAGGAGGAATCTCTTTCGAGTTTTCCCTTCTCTTTTCCTGATTTTTCTAGAAAACAACTGTCTCTGTTAAGAAGGTAAGAGCCTTCTCGAGGTTTGAAACCTGTTCAATCTGATCTATCTGGTGACAGGACACTTCCCTTCCCTGTACCTCAGGCTCCTCCCCATCTGTCCAATGGGAACAGGGACAATTCTCGAGCTCTGGGCGGTCGTGAGCCTGAGTGAGATAAGGGGCCTTAAAGCCCTCTGTGAAGGAGAAAGGGGAGTAGTCCCAAAATATGGGCAATTCGGTGCCCTTGCAATGCCCTATGGAGGCAGGACAGGGGCGAGGGGCCAAGGAAACCTCAGAGACCCCTGTGGCTTTGCTTCAGCAGGTCTCCTTCTCCAGGTCTCTCTTTGAGGATTAAGAGAGTATTCGGGTTCACGGACGTGAGCGTCATGAGGAACCTCTTTTGAGTTTTCTCCTTCCCTTGTAGTGATTTTACTAGAAAACATCCGTCCCTGTTTAGAAGGTAAGAGCCTCCTGGAGGTTTGAAACCTGTTCAGTCTGATCCATCTGGTGACAGGTGTGAAAGTAAAATAAATTATATACTAAGAATAGAAAGGATTAAAGAAATGTTGTCTGTATCTTTAAGCAAAAATGTTGGAATGTTGCAACCAGGTGTCAGGAATACAGATATTAACATAGAACAATTGCACCGTTTAAGGGCAATTGATGAAGCATTAGCCTTAGATCGATAACAGTTAGTAAGGAAGTAGGATATGCATGCTGTGCCCCAGGTGAATTTTCCTGTTTTGCTTTCTTTGTTCCTTTGTCTAATTCCCGCTCTTTTATCTGTATAAATAAGACTGTTTGGGTCTTGCATGGCCACTCACATATTCTGAATGTTATTGGCGGAGCGCTGCACTAATAAACAGAGTGGTCTGACAAATTGTGAGTCTTGATTCTAACTTTGACAATTTGGAGGTTCTACCGAGATGGCAACCGTCTTCACTGGGGCTGTGTGATTCCTGACCGTTTGTGTAGGACGACCGTGGCAGCCGGCACCTGGGCACTTGGCCCAAGCGGTCCTCCACTAAAACGGAAAGGCGCACGACCACAGTGAAGTCTACGCCATCGAACCTGTTGGTTCCCACTCTGTTCTGGTAGGGATCCCGGGATCTGACGTCAGGATTCTGGTCAGGTAATTATTTCTGTGTTTTGTCCGGACTGAGGACTGTCCTGTCTCTGTGTCTATCCGTCCTCCCTGTGGAGTGTTTGAGTCTGGGTGCCGTCTCTATCTGGGGATCGGCCGACCAAGGGGTTCCCATCCCTGCGGTCTGAGTGAGTGAAATCTGCACAATCGCAGCCGCACCACACCTTGGGTAAAACCCTTAGTGTGAAAGCAAGGGCGATTGAGGCAGTAGCCTGTGGGCTCCTTTTCTGTGTTGCACTGGGCATCGCTCTGACGAACCCTAATTTCCTTCTTGTGTGATTGGTGTGTGAAGTCCTCCTGTATGGGTAACCAGACGTCTAAGCCGGGGCAGTTCCCTAAAGGAACTCCGGCTCATTTATGTATTTTAGGAAAGGTCTAGACTCCTGTAAGTTTCTGGAAAAATGGTCTAGGCTAACTCAGGGAGATCCCAAAACTCAGTGGCCACTGTTAGGATCTTGGGATAAGGATCGAGTAGACGTCTTAAAAGACAAGCTCGGCCAATCTAAAACTAAATTGGCAAAAGGAGAGGTCGATTGGTTTCATGCAACGGTGGGGAAGAGGCAAATCGTAGATGGACAGAATCGAAAACTCGCCTCTCTCAAAGATTCAAAATGATAAGTTAAAATCTTTATTGGAAACCTCCTCTCCCACCACTAGACCGAGCGCTCCCCTTTACCCTGTTCTCCAAGCAGACCCCCCTTCATACTCCTGTCTCCGGGTGGGAAAAGATGAAGAAAACCCCTTGCTAGATTCCGGGGATGAGGATGAAGAAGACGCATTAATTGGCCCTGGCAGCCTTGCGTTCGAATCAATAGATGGCCACCCACGCCCCCAGCTCAGGAACAACTGTCACCAGGTCTCCCAGATCAGGAAACAATTCCCAGAGATCTCCAGTTCGGACCCGTCTGGACCATCTGGTAATGCCGAGGCCCATTCCTCTGGACTAATTCTGCCTCGTAAAAGTTCACGCTTAGGCCTTAAAAATATCCAGGCTCCCCTCAGAATCCTGCATACTGGGGGCCAGGACGGGGGTCCCACTTGGAGCTATAAACCCTGGAGTCGAACTGAGCTCCTTTCAATTATAAAAGGCTTTCCAAAGCCCCGAGAAAATCCTACCAGATTTGCAGAGGAATTTTTGTTGGTGTGCGATACCTATGAACCCTCTGAGGCAGACCTCCTGCAGCTGTGCAAGCTACTTGTAACAGCCCCTAGTGAGCATGATAAATGGCTCACAGCAGCAGATTGGCCCGCTGCTGACCGCCACTCTACTTTGCCAGACACTGGTCCTACTGCTGAATACCGGAAAAAGTGTAAGGAACGAGCTAAAAATCTATTTGAAGCCATCCCTCGGGTATGGACTCCTAAAACCAACTGGACTGCCATAAATAGCTGTAAGCAACGACAGGGAGAAAACCCTGGCGACTATCGCACCCGGCTAACTGACATTTTTCTGCAACATTCTGGTATACAGCACCAGATACAAATGGACAGGGTGCCCTGGCTAGTGCATTTGTTAATGGCCTCCTGCCTGCTATTGGCAATCTGCTAAAAACGCATAAGTGTTGGATGGGAGACAGAAACCATGGACAAATTGCAAACAGTGGCAGAGCATTGCCAACGTACTTTAAAAGGAAAGGAAGAGCAATCAGCTCAGCAGTTTAATGGCCTTGCAAATACAGCATTATTCAGGGCAGGGCAAACAGTACCGGGGGACGGGGAAAATACCAGGGACGAGGACGGGGGGGACGTGGTCGCGGGAGGGAACAGGGAACTGGATTTCGGGTTATGGGAATGTTTGTAATTACTGTAAACAGCCGGGACATTGGAAAAATGAGTGTCCAAACCGGCCTGGTTACTCTGTGAACAACCAGTTAAACCCCCCTGCCAGCACAGCCAGTCAGCCCCCAGCCTTACTTTGCCTCACAACAATGACGGGACACCGGGGAACCTCAGGAAATTTTAGCCCCTTTACTACCTCTCACTCCCACTGGTGAGTGTGTGTTAACTATCAATGATCTTTCTCTCCCTTTCCTTGTTGACACGGGAGCTTCGCTCTCTGCAGTTCGTAGTACTGACCTGCCTGAGGTTCCCCGTTCCGGAAAAACCGTGTCCGGTGTGGGCATTACGGGAGTCCCAACCCCTTATCCCCTTTCAAAACCTCTACCGGTCCAGGTTGGTCCCCTTTCTGCGGATCATGCCTTCCTTCTTTCTGATTCCACTCCGGTAAACCTTTTGGGTCGGGATCTGTTATGTAAGCTTGGCTGCACCATATACTGTTCCCCGGATGGGGTCTATTTACAAATTCCCCAGTCTTCCCTGAGTGGTTCTGTAGCCTCCCTGCTGTCTGAAACGTCCCTTTCTACTCCGGTCCCTTGTTGCCCATTGGTCCCGTCCCTTGAGCACCTAATTTCGCAGGTCCCATCCTCTCTGTGGCCAACCCATCCCTCTGAGGTGGGCCGCTTAAATACTGATCCTGTCTGCATTACTGTTGACTCTTCCAAACCCCTGCCTCGCCTATCTCAGTACCCTTTAAACCCTGAGGCAGAGGCTGGCATTGCTCCGGTCATAACTGCCCTGCAGGAGCAAGGCATTATTGTTCCCTGTTCCAGTCCCTGTAACACCCCTATCCTCCCTGTTCGAAAAGCTGATGGCAAATCATGGCGATTTGTTCAGGACCTTCGAGCCATTAATCGTATTGTCATACCTGTTTTTCCTGTTGTCCCAAACCCAGCAACGATCCTGGCTTCTATTCCACCAGCTGCAACTCATTTTACTGTTGTTGATTTGTGTTCTGCTTTCTTTTCTGTTCCGGTTCACCCTGATTCCCAATACCTCTTTGCCTTTTCTTACAGGGGACAGCAATATACATGGACCACACTCCCTCAGGGGTATACGGAAAGTCCATCTTATTTCTCCCAGGCATTAGCCCGAGACCTAGCTGACCTTGTTTTCCCATCTGGGTCCACTCTAGTCCAATATGTAGATGATCTGCTCCTCTGTTCCCCCTCGTTATCTGCCTCAGAAACTGATTCTTTAGTGCTCCTTACTGCCCTAGCAAACAAAGGTCACAAGGCTTCTCGCTCTAAACTACAGCTTTGTCAAACCTCTGTCACATACCTTGGTTTTCTCCTCTCCCAGGGTTCCCGTACACTTTCTCCCACCCGCGTCCAGGCTATTCTTAGCTTTCCCCGACCCTGCACTCCACGCCAGGTCCGAAAATTTTTAGGCATGACTGGATTTTGCAGGCAATGGATTCCCCAATACGCCTCCCTTGCAAAACCTCTACAGGAACTCACTCGACTCTCTGTGCCTAATCCCATGCCATGGTCACCTGAAGCAGACTCTGCCTTTGTTTCCCTCAAACAAGGTTTGGCTTCGGCCCCCGCTTTAGGGCTACCAGACTATTCTAAGCCTTTTACCCTTTTCTGCCATGAACAATCTGGATGTGCACTTGGAGTTCTCACTCAGGTGCACGGAGACAGGAATCGCCCAGTAGCTTATTTCTCTGCCACTTTGGACCCCGTGGCCCAAGGCCTGCCCCCCTGCCTGCGTGCTGTGGCTGCTGCAGCACGCTTAGTCGAAATGTCTGAATCCCTTGTCCTTCGCTCCCCCCTTACTCTCATGGTCCCTCACTCTGTAGAAACTCTGCTGTTACAACGCAATACAAGCCACCTCTCCTCCACTCGCCTTACCAGGTATGAACTTCTACTGCTGTCGGCCTCATATATCACTATAAAGCGCTGTTCTCAGTTAAATCCTGCCACTCTCCTTCCTTTGTCTAA
Source organism: Gopherus flavomarginatus (assembly GCF_025201925.1). Classification (NCBI taxonomy): domain Eukaryota; kingdom Metazoa; phylum Chordata; order Testudines; family Testudinidae; genus Gopherus; species Gopherus flavomarginatus. The sequence goes on from NC_066636.1 coordinate 9,621,381, forward strand.
TGACGGTGATCCTCATGACTGCCTTGCTACTGTCTCTGCTATCACCGTCCCGCGCTCTGACCTTTCTGATGTCCCTCTCCCTAACTCTGACCTTGTTTTGTTTACTGATGGTTCCTGTTTTCGAGACAACCAAGGTCGTCTCCTTGCAGGATACGCTGTAGTGTCACTCTCTGAAACCCTAGAAGCTGCACCTTTACCTTCTGTAACCTCAGCACAGGTTGCTGAATTAGTTGCCCTCACCCGTGCCTGCTTTTTGGCTGAGGGACGCTCCGCCACCATTTACACTGACTCTCGCTATGCTTTTGGGGTTGTACATGACTTTGGTACCCTCTGGCAAGCTCGGGGTTTCCTTACATCTGCCGGTACCCCTATTAAGAACGGCCCCTATATCGCTGCTCTCCTGTATGCAGTTTTACTTCCCTCTGCCCTGGCTATTGTTAAGTGCCCTAGCCACTCGATGGCAGACACTGATGTTGCTAAGGGTAATGCATTTGCTGATGCCTCTGCTAAACATGCTGCTGCTATAGAACCTTCCCCAGATGCATTTCTAGGTTCCCTCTCTGTTTCTATACCACCACCCTCCCTCACTGACCTCACCCTGCTCCAAGACTCTGCCCCAGAAACTGAAAAAGATTCCTGGGTTGCCCAGGGTTGCTCTCTACATCCTGATTCCCTTTGGCGTTCGCCTACTGGTACCTTCGTAGCCCCCTTTTCATTCTACCCATCGCTGGCCGCCCTGCTACACGGTGTTTCGCATGTCGGAAAGGAGGGAATGGTGTCTGCTCTAACTAAGGCGGGATGGTGGGCTCCCCATTTCAGCTCTTTTGCAGCCTGCTACTGTGCCGCCTGCACCACTTGCCAAAGCCACAATATTGGTAAACCTGTAAAAGTGGCTCAGGGATTTCGGGGCTTGCCCCAAGCACCCTTCTTGCATTGGCAACTTGATTTTGTACAAATGCCTAAGTGTCAACGATTTGAATTTATTTTGGTTATGGTATGTTTATTTTCTGGTTGGATTGAAGCCTTTCCTTGTTGCAAGGCTGACTCACTGTCCGTTGCTAAATGTTTGTTAAACCATATTATGCCTGCCAAGGGAATTCCTGCCACTCTGTCCAGTGACCGGGGTACACACACTTTACCGGACAAATTGTTCAACACCTGGATCGTATATTACATGTCACACACCTGCTGCACTGTCCCTACCACCCACAAAGTGCAGGTGCTGTGGAAAGGCGAAATGGTGTACTTAAGAATAAACTTGCTAAAATTTGTGACTCCACAGGGTTAAGCTGGTCAGCAGCTTTACCACTAGCCCTTATGGAAATGCGATCCACTCCATCCCAAAGGCATAAACTGAGTCCTTTTGAAATCGTTATGGGACGCCCTATGCGAACTGTGGCTACCATTACTCCAGTCCCAGACTTAAATTTGACTCACAGTACGCTCCTTCAATACTGCAAGGGATTAATGCAAGCTGTAAGTCACTTCCATTCACAGGTTCGAGCCGCCTGGCCGACGGAACCCACCTCTGACGCCTTCCACAACCTTGAACCAGGTGACTGGGTCTACGTACGGCATCACCATCGAAAACACGCCTTGGAACCTCGCTGGAAGGGTCCTCATCAGGTACTGCTTACTACCCAGACAGCTGTTAAGCTATCTGGCACTGCAGCATGGATACATGCTTCACAGTGTAAGAAGACACCCTCCCCGGCGAACCAATCAACACCTCAGGACTGCGCAGAGTCAGTTTTGACTCCAGAAGAAGACGTAGAGGAACAGCCTGCAATACCTTACAATCTACGCTCTCGTAAGGGTTGCCAGAAGCAGATGACGATCTAAAGCAAGGCCCAAGAAGCAGCAGCAGTGAGCCTAGCGCCTGCTGTCTGGTGGACATAAAACTGTGAGTGCAGTTCCCTCAGTTGAGGTTGTCAGAACCAGAAGGGCCTTGCCTCCAACATGCAGCTCTGGTGGCGCCTGTTCCTCGGCTGCTGGTATCTTAAGGTCTGGGGTGCCCACAATGACAATTCTTTTATCCAGCAGCAAGTGTGGATAGCCCAGACCCTTAATATTTCTAAATGCTGGGTCTGCAGCCACATCCCAGCCCACTCTCAAGCTGGTGTTCCTGTCCTGGCTATCCCACTGAATTCCCCAGACCTTACTGGAGGACCTCGTCCATTTAACAAAACATGGAACAGCAATGACACTTGGGAAGCAGTGGGAATAAATGTATCTAAATGGATAAGTGTGGTGGAGGGAAAAGGTCATTGGTGTTGGGTGTGTAATGGGACAGGGCTGGATCTGGGAACAAGCCGTTGCCTTCAGCATATTGTGGCAAATGGTGTATGGGATTATTCAAACAAAACTAAGAAGTGGCGGACTGGGTATGGGGATATGAATTTTTTCTCAACCTGGGATCAAACAGAAAAATCAATCTCATGTTCCCCCTACAGTAATCTTAGTAAAAATAATACAATCTTCCAATGCCATACAAATACTACCACTCTTCGTAAGGAGGATTACCCTGTACCCTTTGGAGGATATTACTCCTCATTTGCAGATACCTATGTAACAATGGATGCAATCGACCTTTCCCGGCCTTAATAGGCCATCATTGGGTTTGTGGAACCAAAGCTTATACTGTATTACCAGCTAACTGGTCAGGCATCTGTTATCCCGCCCAACTCTTCCCACAATTCCGGGTGCTAGAGTCCCTCCCACGAGAATGCCTCCGTAATTTCAGGCGAAAAAGAAGGGACTTACTAGATGCCCAATGGTATATACATAACATAAGCCCCTTAACTTGGGAAGAGGCCATTGGCACTTCCTTTATCCCACTTGGGGGAGTAATACATCACGCAAAAAGACTCCTAAGGTTACAAGCAGTGGTTGAAATAATGGCAAATGAAACCGGAGAAAGTTTAAAAACCCTGGCCAAAGAAACAGGGGTGATCAGACAGGTTGCCCTCCAAAACCGTCAAGCATTAGACATAGTGCTGGCTGCAAAAGGAGGAACCTGTGCTCTCATTGGAAAAGAATGTTGTGTGTTTATACCTGACAATACCAATGAGGTAATAGATCGCGCTAGCCACTTAGAACAAATCGCATATCTTCCTCATGAAGAGCTGAGTTCTTTATGGAAGTGGCTAAGTAACCTGTTCAATTTCTCTGGCATAGGAAACTGGTTGTTTCAGGGAGCCCTAACTATCCTGTTTGGAATCTTAGTGATTTTTGTATGCTTTCAGTTAATCTCCTGTTGTATTCACAATTGTGTCACCCAGATGACTACCCCAAAACAGAGTGCTAACATGATGATTTTGAATATCGCTGATGAACTAATAGATAGGAACGGTTAATTTGTGGAACCCAGTAAGGGTTGGTCATGGCGTACGCCTGACCAAAAGGAGGGATTGTGAAAGTAAAATAATTATATACTAAGAATAGAAAGGATTAAAGAAATGTTGTCTGTATCTTTAAGCAAAAATGTTGGAATGTTGCAACCAGGTGTCAGGAATACAGATATTAACATAGAACAATTGCACCGTTTAAGGGCAATTGATGAAGCATTAGCCTTAGATCGATAACAGTTAGTAAGGAAGTAGGATATGCATGCTGTGCCTCAGGTGAATTTTCCTGTTTTGCTTTCTTTGTTCCTTTGTCTAATTCCCGCTCTTTTATCTGTATAAATAAGACTGTTTGGGTCTTGCATGGCCACTCACATATTCTGAATGTTATTGGCGGAGCGCTGCGCTAATAAACAGAGTGGTCTGACAAATTGTGAGTCTTGATTCTAACTTTGACACAGGTGAATTCGAGGCATGGAAAACAAGAGCTTAAGGAGGCAGGATTTTATTCTGCACCTGGGATTTTGTCCCTTAGAATCACTGGGGACATTAGGGTTTGTCCTTTTTGTGTCACCTCTTCCTCCATCCCTCCCTCCCTCCTTTCTCTTCTCTTGCTTCCTTTGTCCTTTTACCTGTTCCCCTCCCAACACCAGGAGGGAGGGGGAGAGAGAGAGTGTGTGTGTGGTTTTTTTTAGTTTTTGCAGGGAAGTGCTCTGCAGTTCTCACTGTGGGAGGTCTACCCAAAAATGTGAGGCTGAACTAGTGCTCGAGAAGTGATCCCCACCGGTGACCTGGGCCATCCTTTGGGCTCTCTGGTGAGATTCCTCAGCCTCCCCTCCTCAGTCTCTAGCCGGATTGGCTGAGCAGGGGGTTATTGACAGGGAGGAGACTCAGGTCCTTGTTTTTCTCTTTATAAGTCAAAGAGATGTTTGTGTTTCATGAATTTTGCCGCTTCTCTGCATTAGTTGTCTCTGAGCAGTTCATGATTCTCTCTAACATTGCAGTTCTCCTCAAATACTTGCTGAATAGTTACTGTCACTGTTGTTGGTCTGGAGCTCATCTGAGAGCACTTTATTCAGGTCATTCAGTGTCTGAAATTCAAGATCCAATGGGTAGTTGAAAATCTGGGCTCTTGGGTCCTATTCCCAACTCTGCCTCTGACTGGCTGTGTGACCTAAGACAAGTCAATTCTCCTTTCTCAGCCTTAGCTTCTCCCTCTTTCAAGAAGAAATAATAATGATTCGCTCGCACCTACCTGACGTGGGTGGAGGATGGGGATCCATTGGAGAGTGTCACTAGAAGTAGGGCATAATATGAGGTGTCCTATCACGTTTACTCAGAGCAGATTAACACGTAATAGAATAGCTGAAATAGTCTATTTTATTTGCATTTTTTATTTTGAAATTGTTAGAGCAGCAATGACTTAGCTCAGACTGAAGCATCTTATCTAATGTTTGAGATCTAAGTGTCTCCTCTTTGTGTGTGAGTAGACAATTTAACACACTCTGACAAACAGGAGATTCTTTTGTTTTGCAATACAATATTTTTGCAAAGAACTTTCATCCCACTTGTTATGATTTTGAGATAAAAACCGGATTAGCCTGAATGGGATTTTCTGACAGAAATGGATTCAATGAAATTTCCCCACCATCTCGATTCCTGGCTCTATCCCTGCCTCTGGGGGGTTTATTGCCTGTTAGAACAGGAGTCAGGACTGGTGGCTTCTCTTTCTGGCTCTGCCACCGCCTTACTGTGTAGGCGCTTGGTAGGTCACTTCCCTTCTCTAGACCTCAGGCTCCTCCCTCTGTCCAAGGGACCGGGACAGTTCTCGAACTCCGGGCAGTTGTGGCCTGAGTGATATAAGGAGTGCATTAAAGCCCTCTGTGAAGGAGAAGGGGCGTTTGCACAGTGTTTAGCACCAGGAATTCCAAGTTTTCTAAAATGTCCTACTCGGTGGAAACAGAAATGGTCGGGGCCAAATCTTTAAATACTGCATTTTAAAAGCCCATTCAGGGAATGTGAGTCCCTGTTTTTTAGGTACCTGTGGTTCTTTGCCAGCAGGAGAGAAGAGGTTCCGTGCTCAGTTTTGTGGCCTTGACAAACCAGGTGCTGTGCCCCAGTTCTCGTCTGAGATCCCTGAAAAGAACATCTTCCCATCCATGAACAAGACAAGACCTTTCTCTAAAAGGGGAACAAAGAC